>NW_024412402.1:26191111-26215454 GCF_014898765.1 Herpailurus yagouaroundi | reverse complement strand
TTTTCTTTTCTTTTCTTTTCTTTTCTTTTCTTTTCTTTTCTTTTCTTCTTTTCTTTCTCCTTTATTTTCTTTCTTTCTTTCTTTCTTTCTTTCTTTCTTTCTTTCTTCTTTCAACTTGAGACATAAAAGAGTCAGCCTCCGTACCTCACTGGTGAAAAAAAGTTTTTGTCACACCTAGTGGCACATATCCAAGCGCCAGGTTGAATTCAGCCATGTGGGAGATGTATGTCTGAGGGACAGAAGCCAATCTACAAGAAGCATACATGAAAGGGAAATAGTCCTGATCCCTGACAATGTCTGAGATTTAGTTATTCATGAGGCACAGCTGCATCCCAGCCCTTAATGTAGTTTACATCCTTAAGACAATAAATTACATTATTTTGCAAAGGTAATATCTCATTATTGGGTAGGCCCTTGACATGCAATTATGCTCTAAATGATTTTTCACACTCTATGACAGAGAGAGCAGCTATGCCTGTTGGTGATTAAGAAGTGGCTGAAAAAGGGGGCACCTAGATGTCTCAGTTGGTTAAACATCTGGCTTCAGCTCAGGTCATGATCTTGTAGTCCATGAGTTTGAGCCCCGCATTGGACTCTGTGTTGACAGCTCAGAGCCTGGAGTCTGCTTTAGATTCTGTGTCTCCCTCTCTCTCTCTGGCCCTCCCCTACTTGCACTCTATATCTCTCTCAAAAATAAATAAACATTAAAAAATTAAAGAAGTGGCTGAGAAGGGAGGTTCACTGTACTCCTGGGCTGAAAGCCTCTCTCTAAAGGGGTATGTTCTGCACTGAGGGAAGGTGGCAGAGGGTCAGCTTAGGAAGGGGGAGGATATGTGTGGTTTTTCATGAATGATGTGTTATAGTTTGGTAATTTCCTCTGGGATCTGGAGTTGCCATTATCTCTTACAAGGTAATGAAGTTGCAGGATGACACTACTGGTCCTGATCTGTTGAATTCTGCTGACTCAATTTTAGTCACTCAAGTGAGGAGGGGGTGGAAGAATGAGCTCTTCTGCCTTTGTAGGCTGCCTCTGCAGCCTTATGACTAAGGACCTCTTCCTGACCACATAGTTTACTTAGGTCCTGCCTGAGGCAGATTGAGCTACAGATTATGTGGAAACACTTAGGATGGGGATGGAAGGGTACCTGTAAATGCAACATAATCCAAAACAGTATTTCTTTATGAAAGAATTATTCCTTCCTGATTATCTGAGCTAATGGAATGTGTTTTTTGATGAATTTTTTTCAGACTATCAGGTTCTTTACAGATAGTAATGGCAAAGTGTTTATGTATTGTGGCCAATTATATACCAGAAGGGTGTTGACATTGTCCCTATGTTGCCCTTAATTTACACAGTGAGTTTATAGGATGAGCATCAACATGCTACTTTACAGGTGAAAAAACTGAGGCTCAGAGAGATTGAATTATTTTAAAAACTTATCCCACTGGTGAAAGGAAGAACTTAACCTCAAATATGGGTTTTCTAAATTTTTCTTAACGTTTCATTTATTTCTAAGACAGGGAGAGACAGCATGAATAGGGGAGGGTCAGAGAGAGGGAGACACAGAATCTGAAACAGGCTCCAGGCTCTGAGCTGTCAGTACAGAGCCCGACGCGGGGCTCGAACTCACGGACCGCGAGATCATGACCTGAGCCAAAGTCGGCCGCTTAACCGACTTAAAGACACATCCAGAAAGAACTGACCTCTGAAATTCTCCTAATATTTAGATCTCTGTAATTATAACCAAGATTGTTTTTTCATGGGACAAAATTGCCTGGTGAGCTTGCAACAGAGGGATTTCTTTCTGGGAGCTCCAGCCTCCCCACTTCACCTTCCCAGCCCCGGGGCATGGGGTCCAGTTGGAGGCAGTAGACTGGATCTGATGACCTCTAGAATCTCCAACCCAAGCCTGAGGTTCTTCTTTTTAGACAGAGTCTGGTCCCTGCCAATTTGTATTATCAGACTGCAGTTCTCCTCAAGAAGCACAATGCTAATGAGAGAAAACTTTGGTGAGTTTCAAACAAGAATTTTCATGCCTGTCTGAGTTGATAATCAGGCTTATGCCTTCTTATTCATGACCCTTTCTACTCATGCACCATGATTAATGCTGAGTCCCAGTGGCTTTCTAGATCTGGACCTGCTGGTGTGGAAGCATTTGGAGCACATTGTCTTACATCATGGTTCCCCCAGTACCTCTCCTAAGGCCTTTGTCCCTATCATGAGCTCTGGCTCTAAGGGCAATGTTACTGTCACAGCCAACGTCTTCCTATAGTGCTAAACATTTAGCCCTAACAGGCAGGTTAAGAGAGGAAACCAAAGTGAACCTCTTCCAAGAACAAAGTGTCTTTGCTATTCAAGTGTACTCCTAACACAGTGTGCCCAGGCTCAGAGCCTCAGCATACAAGGAGGGCACAGTCATCTCAACAAGGTAGTCACAATTCAATTTCATGAAGGGATTAACTTTTTTTTAACCTATGCTAGAGAAACATCAAAGTTGGAATAACAGCCTCTAGGTTTGTTAATCACACTGTAGTCTGGCCACCTAGCATAAAGCTTGGGGCTGGGGCTGGCACTAGACCAGAAATAGGAGGAATTACCATTTATTTTCACCTCACCATCAAACTCAGCTATGGAGTCCTGAGATGGGGCAAGTGTGGGGGGCATCAGAGGAAAGAGAAGACACAGTTCTCTCTGGCCCAGCCAACATCCTTCCATCTCTGCTCACTGAGGTCTCTTTCATGTGCTAGCTGCTTTTCTTCCACTAAGCTCTCAGGTATGACTCCCTTGCTCTCTGTCTTTATACTCACTTCTCTCTGTGTTTTGCAGGCTCTCTCTTGCACTGTGTTTTTTCTTTCCCTTCTCTCACTGCAATATTCTTTGTGTCCCTTTTCTCTCCCTAATTCCCCTCCACTCCTCCATGCACATATATTTTTTAATCCTTTTATTCCTTTTTCTCTTTTATTTTCCCTCTTTGTACTTCCACTTCTTGTCTTCCCCATTCTTATCTTCACTTTTCATTTTACGTTTCTCATCACCCCATACCTGTCTTTGTCTCATGTCCTCCTGATTTCATCTTTGTCTGCCTCTCTCCTTCCTCTCCTCTGAACATCAGCCTGTGCCAGTCACTTCCTGTCAGGTGCCCATCTTGAATACCAGGTTTCCAAAAAAGCTAAAACAAATACAAACAAAAAACCCTCTTCTGGGATGAAGATTCATTCACATTCCAAATATCAGTTATTTTATTCACTTGAATCCTTGCCCAAACTCATCCCACTCAGTACCTTAGAGAAGACCTGGTTCCTGCCATGAAATAAAATCAACATGATTGGAACACACTTAAAAAATGCTCCCTGAGTCAGAAATTTAGCAAGGTTGGGAAGTTCTCAAGGCATAATATAGCAAAGGTCATTTCCAGGACATCTATAAACAGAAAAGACATTTTTCCCCTATAGGGATTCATGATTCAGGCCTTGTAGGCTGATAGATTTATTTAAATCTTTACATAAAGCCATCACAAGATCATCTTTCCCTCACTCTTAGAAATGAGCATATATCTTAAATCCTATAGGAAGCATGACCAACCTTCCTCATTAGCTTATTTTGCCAGGTAGATACCTAAGGATGGTGTGAAAAATGAATACTATTTTCAAGACCTAGTGATTCACAGATATCCTGACACTTCAAAAATTTATCAGCACTTAAGGTTGCAAATTTGGGGCAAAAAAGTCTACAGAAAATAACTACTTTTCCCAGGTCTGGCCTAAGAATGCAGCCATAGTTGGAAGATGGTGCTGGCCCTCCCTCATCCATCTTTCCAAGAGTTCTTTTAGGACCTGGAAATTTCAGCACCATGTTTTCACCACTGTTTGTGCTGCTCCAAGAGAGAATTCTATTTTTTAAGACACTCTGTGAGTTGTTTGGAGTCCAACTTTGTTTCCCTTTAGAAATACAATGAAGTGTTTCAAATAGGGGACTATTTTATCCCTAAGGCACAGTTCTATGTCTGAAATGTCATTACTAGATCTATAATTAATATAGTAAATGAAGTCTTAAAAAAAAGAAAGTCCTGCCCACCCTGCTTCCACAAAGAACTAAGCCTTTTTCTGTGTGGACATGGTGAGTTGTCATATCCCAGGCCCCCCGTCCTACATATATGAGGTTATATGTCATTGTGGTTTTGATTTGTGCTCCCCTGACAATTAGTGATGTTGAGAATGTTTTCATGTGTGTGTGTGTGTGTGTGTGTGTGTGTGTGTGTATGTGTGTGTGTTTTGGTTTTGGTTTTGAGTTGTATGTATTCTTTACATATTTTAGATATTAATCCCTTATGAGATATATTATTTGTAAATACCCTTTCCCATTCAGTAGGTTGTCTTTTTGTTATAGACAGTTTCCTTTGCTGTGAAAAACGTTTTTTGTTTGATATAGTTCCAATAGTTTATTTTTGTTTTTTCCCCCTTGCCTGAGGAAACATAGTCAGAAAATTGTTGGTAAGGCCAATGTCCAAGAGATTACTGTCTAGGTTTTCTTTTAGGAATTTTGTGGTTTCAAGTCCTATATTTAGGTCTTTAAAAATATTCAGTTTTTATTTTTATTTTTTTACAAATGCATACATTTCTTTTATTAGCTCTAATTGTTTCAGTTCCATTCATCTGTTTTTTTTTTTTTTCCGAAGGGGACAATTTATTTTTTTTAAATTTATTTTATTTTATTTTATTTTTATTTATATATGAAATTTATTGTCAAATTGGTTTCCATACAACACCCAGTGCTCATCCCAAAAGGTGCCCTCCTCAATACCCATCACCCACCCTCTCCTCCCTCCCACCCCCCATCAACCCTCAGTTTGCTCTCAGTTCTCAACAGTCTCTTATGCTTTGGCTCTCTCCCACTCTAACCTCTTTTTTTTTTCTTCCCCTCCCCCATGAGTTCCTGTTAAGTTTCTCAGGATCCACATAAGAGTGAAACCATATGGTATCTGTCTTTCTCTGTATGGCTTATTTCAAATCAACGGCATATAAAAAGAATTATTCACCATGATCAAGTGGGATTCATTCCTGGGATGCAGGGCTGGTTCAACATTCGCAAATCAATCAACGTGATACATCACATTAACAAAAAAAGAGAGAAAAACCATATGATCCTGTCAATCGATGCAGAAAAGGCCTTTGACAAAATCCAGCACCCTTTCTTAATAAAAACCCTTGAGAAAGTCGGGATAGAAGGAACATACTTAAAGATCATAAAAGCCATTTATGAAAAGCCCACAGCTAACATCATCCTCAACGGGGAAAAACTGAGAGCTTTTTCCCTGAGATCAGGAACACGACAGGGATGTCCACTCTCACCGCTGTTGTTTAACATAGTGCTGGAAGTTCTAGCATCAGCAATCAGACAACAAAAGGAAATCAAAGGCATTAAAATTGGCAAAGATGAAGTCAAGCTTTCGCTTTTTGAAAATATTCAGTTTTTATATTTCCATCCACCACAGAGTTTATGAGTCTCTAGGGGAGAGACTTGATAAAAAGAACCTCATCAGAACTTTGCACATAGCACAGGTGAAACTTCTTCCCTGATTTTTATACTATGAAATATCAGAAATAATGGTTCTGTTTCTCTTCCACCTAGGATCCATAAACCAACAGCTGTGCCAGAGATGAAAGAGTAGACCACATTGGAGCCAGTCTATGTGCCCCCTGCATCCTGAGGCTTTTCTCTACTATTCTTTCAAAAGGCAGGTACCAGCCCTCCTGGGCCTTGCAGCTGCCTTTCTTTAGAGCTGTTCCCAGTCCTCTTTGTCACATCTTGGGTGATGACTGTGAGTTGTGGCTGTCTAGAGCAAATTGTAGTGACAGGAGTCACAGAGAGAAGCTGGAAGTATGCTCATCCACTGCTCTGATGGGTGGACGCCAGGTCTTCCCCCCTGTTTTGTACTTCTGTAACTGGGGCCCTGGTCTTTTTTCCATAAGGAACATAAATTTGTACCTCCTGTGGCTGAAGAAGAGAAATAGTCAGAGAGCCCTGTACATCCTATTTGGCAAGACTATGTCTAGTCTGGGTGATAGGTCTCTTTGATATCCTTGGGCATAGTGATTTGACTGAAAGACCATGGCTGAGAAAAATAAATGTTTACTAACATCTATACAAAGCAAAGAGGGCTTTTTAAAAAATCCTCATCTCCCAGGAAGAACTCATAGTAGCTGAAAATTTATCTTCCCATTAGTCCTTCTAATATAGTATTTGAAGACCCACTCAGCACTTCTGTTATCTAGAAGTTAACAGCTCCTAAACCATCCTACATGTTCAGAAATATCTTCTATCTGGCTGAGGCTGAGCTGGAGCCAGAAAAGGGGACTGAGTTAAATTAGATCCAGTGGCCAAGAGAATCCAGGGTCCTTGTATGGAGCTTCTGGTGGGGGGAAACTATGTCTCCATGCACTTCTGAATTAAGGTTGAATGGTTCAGCATTTCCTGACCTAAGTATATTGTTCTCCCAGGGCTGTCAACCAATATCCTATGTAGGTACTAGAGAGATTTGATTAAGCAATTTACTTAGTAAGACTTTTAGCATGAATGTCTGATAAATCTATGGTGTGAGTCCCATAATCTGCCCCAGCCTTAAGAAGACACTTGACAGTTAACAAGCTTTTAATCAACATCTTTCTATCCTCACTTATTTGTTGCTAGATCCATTCATTCATCTGAATATCTGTCAGAAATAATGCACTGTGCAAGGCCCTGAGTCAATAAAGCATGGTTTATTGACTTGGGTTCTACTTGTAACTGCTATGTTGATAGTGAAAGATCTTAGCTAAATCACACAATCAATATGAGCCAAAGCTTCTTTAACTATAGAAAGGACCTAATAACACTTACCTCATGCTTAAAGTTCTTGTGAGATTTAGATGAGTTAATGTATTTAAAGCTGCTATACAGTGCGTAATAAGTTCAAAAAATGATAATAATCATGACTGTTAAGGTGAAATGTCTAGACCCAGAAAGCTCACAGCTTTAAGAATGCAGATTTCTTGGCCCTCCCACAGAACATGTCTGTAATAGATCTTTTTCCTAAACTCCTGCTACTACCCAAGCCATGTTCCAGATGCTCATAGGCTAAATTAACAGTGGGGTTGAGATCCCACGGGATTCAACCTATTATTTCACTTTTTCTTATGTACAGGACAAGTTATTTTTGCAAACTTGCTAAATCATTTCCATGGAAACCATTTCATCATGTGGGAGTCATGTCACTGATACTGCTGTGGAATTTTGTTATTGATATCTTCCGGAAAACAAAACAAAACAAAACAAGTGACAATTAGGTGTGCATGGACACTTGTGTATGTGTGTTCAGACACACAATACAATCTTTATAATGTCTTTATTCCTTAGAACTTTTGCAAATCAGATTCATTTTTGCTTAGGAAACCATGATATCAATGTCATCATGTACATCAGCAAAGTGTCTATTGAAGGGTTGATTTGCATTCAGTCAGATTAACAAGAAAAAGGGTGGATCCAGTGGTGATTTAAAGATAGAAATAGATCAGTGGTGGCAGGTAGTCACCATCAATGAAGAAATTAAATATTTTTTAAAAAATCCGTTTAGAGGAAATCAGTCATGTCAGTTTTAACTGTCAATGCCCAATTTGGTGGAAATAATGACAGTGTGTTATCTAAAACATATCCCTAGGCTTAAAAGGCCCTCTTTCTTTTTGTCATTCACAGGTTGCTGTAGATGTTGTTCTCTGTCCACCCCCCCTCCACACACACACACACACACACACACACACACACTACTTAGCATAAACTCAATTCAAATATTGAATGTTCACTGATCTACTATGATCCAAACACTGTAAGACGTTCTAGGTTTGTATAAAAAATTGAAAAGGAAAGGCACATGCTCATAAAGAATTTTAAAGTTAAGTCATCATCAAGACAGCATGGTATTGGCACAAAAACAGACACATAGACCAATGGAATAGAATAGAAACCCCAGAACTAGACCCACAAACGTATGGCCAACTCATCTTTGACAAAGCAGGAAAGAACATCCAATGGAGAAAAGACAGTCTCTTTAACAAATGGTGCTGGGAGAACTGGACAGCAACATGCAGAAGGTTGAAACTAGATCACTTTCTCACACCATTCACAAAAATAAACTCAAAATGGATCAAGGACCTGAATGTGAGACAGGAAACCATCAAAACCCTAGAGGAGAAAGCAGGAAAAGACCTCTCTGACCTCAGCCGTAGCAATCTCTTACTCGACACATCCCCAAAGGCAAGGGAATTAAAAGCAAAAGTGAATTACTGGGACCTTATGAAGATAAAAAGCTTCTGCACAGCAAAGGAAACAACCAACAAAACTAAAAGGCAACCAACGGAATGGGAAAAGATATTTGCAAATGACATATCGGACAAAGGGCTAGTATCCAAAATCTATAAAGAGCTCACCAAACTCCACACCCGAAAAGCAAATAACCCAGTGAAGAAATGGGCAGAAAACATGAATAGACACTTCTCTAAAGAAGACATCCAGATGGCCAACAGGCACATGAAAAGATGTTCAGCGTCGCTCCTTATCAGGGAAATACAAATCAAAACCACACTCAGGTATCACCTCACGCCAGTCAGAGTGGCAAAATGAACAAATCAGGAGACTATAGATGCTGGAGAGGATGTGGAGAAACGGGAACCCTCTTGCACTGTTGGTGGGAATGCAAATTGGTGCAGCCACTCTGGAAAGCAGTGTGGAGGTTCCTCAGAAAATTAAAAATAGACCTACCCTATGACCCAGCAATAGCACTGCTGGGAATTTATCCAAGGGACACAGGAGTGCTGATGCATAGGGGCACTTGTACCCCAATGTTCATAGCAGCACTCTCAACAGTAGCCAAATTATGGAAAGAGCCTAAATGTCCATCAACTGATGAATGGATAAAGAAATTGTGGTTTATATACACTATGGAATACTACGTGGCAATGAGAAAAAATGAAATATGGCCTTTTGTAGCAACGTGGATGGAACTGGAGAGTGTGATGCTAAGTGAAATAAGCCATACAGAGAAAGACAGATACCATATGGTTTCACTCTTATGTCGATCCTGAGAAACTTAACAGGAACCCATGGGGGAGGGGAAGGAAAAAAAAAAAGAGGTTAGAGTGGGAGAGAGCCAAAGCATAAGAGACTGTTGAGAACTGAGAGCAAACTGAGGGTTGATGGGGGGTGGGAGGGAGGAGAGGGTGGGTGATGGGTATTGAGGAGGGCACCTTTTGGGATGAGCACTGGGTGTTGTATGGAAACCAATTTGACAATAAATTTCATATATAAATAAAAACAAAAAACAAAAAACAAAAAAAAAAGAATTTTAAAGTTAATAGTAAATGTACACAGGTATACAAATACTGGGTATGCAAGCCCAGGCAAAATTTCGTAGAAAGGTTATTTGTTAAGATGATAACTACACAGCTTTAGTCAACTCACTTAGCTTTCAATGTTTTTTATTTCCTCATATGCAAATTGGTGGTAAAAATACATAAAATGGCTTCAATGATTACATGAAAGTTCTTTATGCAAATATAAGGTACATGTAGACATACATTATGCAGGAGTCATTAGAAAAGCCTAATTGTGAAGGGTGTAGCTGAGACAGGTCCTGGTTTCCAACAGTCATATTCCAGTACACAAGGCTCTGAAAGGATATTGCAAACAAAAGGAATGACATGAGCAGAATAAGATGGCAAAGTGCTGCCTACTTTGAGGAATAGTCAATAGCAGAATTGAACAGGAATGTGGGATGATACACAGAAGCAGAGGGGATAAGAAACTGGGAAGGTAAGTTGGGATCAGCAACTGAAGACCTTGTGTGCCCAGATTCCAGAGAGATATGGATATTTCCATAAAGCTATGTAGAAGATATTCAAGACATTTGAGCACAGTCATGATATAAAACACAATAGGGGCACAATTCAGAGACCTCAGGCTGAGGTCAATGTACAGATGTTTTATTAACTCAAGGAAATGTTTTGTTATCATTTAAAAATTAACTTATTCTCTATAGTTATGGCCTGCTCATCACCAGTTTGCTATAGGAATCACCCTATTGTTTTATAAGAGCAAATTTACACATTTATGTTATCTCTCTATCCTAAGAAACATATGGGGTTTTAATATCTGATTATGTAAAGTTTTGAGAAAAATTAATCTGGTGCCAAGATAGAGAATGCAATAAAGACCAGAAGAGGATGAAGAAGTTAGGATGGGTGAATTTCATACACCTATACATAGACTTCCAAGCACCATTCTTCTAGATAGAACCTAGACTGTGGTGTTGCAGCCTTGAGGCTGGAAGATTTCTGTGTAAGGGGTTCAGAGTCTGGAACACTGCTATATAAGCTATTCATTTGTCTAACAACCAGCTTTAATCACTGATCGCTTACCTCAGGATATGTCCTATATGGAGCATAAGGTACAGAGACATTTTAAGGAGGAATATTTCTATATGTGCAGCCCAAGCTTAAATTTCTTATAGAGAATAAAATCAAAGAAATAAACATGCATTTTCCACTATGCTCTGTAGGTCATATGCAAGAATTTGGGGAAATTCCAAAAATATATAATACATACTTCTGGCCTTCAAGAAGTTCACAATCTAAGTGAGAAAGCAAGACATAAATACACGGAAAAAACGTGATGGATTAAGTTAGAGTAGAAGGTATGTTTCAAAATGGAGTATGATTGATTGCCAAATGGATTTAAGTCTCAGTTTTTCTCCTAATTAGCTGTGCAAACTTAGACATATTGGTTAATCTCCTTGAAAATATTTTCTCACTTATACTCTTAGAATTAAAATGATTAATTATGTTTTATTCCTTTCCAGATAATGTGAAAATCAAAAAGAATCAAAGAAACAAAGTTTTGAAGTGTAAGGGACCTTGATAACATCCAATAATCTCTTCAATTTCCAGATAAGGTAAACTGAGGTACACAGGTTCCATGAGATGTTCCACGGTTACTGAGTTGGTAATAATAATTTATACTACACTTATTTTTTAATGTACACATTTTTATCCTATTAATAATTGTTGAGAGTCTATGTTTAAGGTCCTGTTTAGGCTTTGCACACAGAATAGTGAACAAAATGGATATCATATCTTCTGCTCTCTAGGAACTTACAGTCTCTCAGGGAAGACAGACATTGCGTAATTACAAGTGCAATAGGGATACCAAACAGAAAATTTATAGTACTAGGCAAGCACATAACAGAGGTACTAAGCCTAGCTGGTGAGATCAGGGAAGGCCTCCTGAGATGGGACATCTATGCTTAGAGAAAAAAGTAACACACCTCTTTTGTGAACAAATTGGGACTAGAACACATGTTTTTTAAATTGAAGGTCATTGTTCTTTCTTTAAAAGTATCTTACAGACTTTGGACTTAATATTCACATGCAAATAACTATATAACTACACAAAAATATACAAAACAACTAATTTCATGCACTGTACAACAAACAATAGATGGCTGATTCCTTAGATGGGAGACACAGGAGGTGAGCCTACAATCACCTGGCTTTCTATCTAGGGGGATTTTCAGGACTGTAGTGCAAGGAGATGAAACCTAACAGAGCCTGAAAGACTCACTATACTGACAAGACAGAGATCAGAGTTTGGGGAGACCAGGGCACCCAAAATTTGCAGAGCAGAGTACCAGAAGGAAGAAGCTATGCAGAAAAATAACCCCAGAAATCTGCATAGTGTTCCTCTTGAGCATTTGGCTAAATACCAAACTACATATCCATAGGGTGAAAAACACCCTATGAGTCTAGGCAAAACGAAAATAAAAAATACAAAAATAAGAACTTCCAAGGAAAAAGGATTTATACCTTCTTTTTTTTTTAATTATAGTATAATTAACCAACAGTGTTATGTTAGTTTCAGGTATGCAATATAGTGATTGAATGATTCTACACATTACTCAGTGCTTATCAAGGTAAGTGTACACTTACTCTTGTTTATCTAGTTCACTCACAAAGGAACTTATAAGGTGAAAAATTCCTACACCTTACACAGGACTAAACATGGTTCAAATCTCGACCAGCCATATTGAAGAAATTTCATTAAATACATGTAATCTTCACTGGAAGAAATGTCTCTTTATTTTTTCTTTTATTTATTTTTTTTAATATATGAAATTTATTGTAAAATTGGTTTCCATACAACACCCAGTGCTCATCCCAACAGGTGCCCTCCTCAATACCCATCACCCACTCTTCCATCCTTCCCACCCCCCATCAACCCTCAGTTTGCTCTCAGTTTTAGAGTCTCTTATGGTTTCCTCCCTCACTCTCTAACTTTTTTTCCTTCCGCCACACCATGGTCTTCTGTTAAGTTACTCAGGATCCACATAAGAGTGAAAACATATGGTATCTGCCTTTCTCTGTATGACTTATTTCACTTAGCATAACACTCTCCAGTTCCATCCACATTGCTACAAAAGGCCATATTTCATTCTTTCTCATTGCCATGTAGTATTCCATTGTGTATATAAACCACAAATTCTTTATCCATTCATCAGTTGATGGACATTTAGGCTCTTTCCATAATTTGGCAATTGTTGCAAGTGCTGCTATAAATATTGGGGGTAAAAGTTCCCCTATGCATCAGCACTTCTGTATCCCTTGGGTAAATTCCTAGCAGTGCTATTGCTGGGTCATAGGGTAGATCGACTTTTAATGTTTTGAGGAACCTCCACACTGTTTTCCAGAGTGGCTGCACCAGTTTGCATTCCCACCAACAGTGCAAGAGGGTTCCCATTTCTCTACATTCTCTGCAGCATCTATAGTCTCCTGACTTGTTCATTTTAGCCACTCTGAGTGGCATGAGGTAGTATCGGAGTGCGGTTTTGATTTGTATTTCCTTGATGAGGAGTGGCATTGTGCATCTTTTCATGTGCCTGTTCACCATTTGGATGTTTTCTTTAGAGAAGTGTCTATTCATGTTTTCTGCCCATTTTTTCACTGAATCATTTGTTTTTTGGGTGTGGAGTTTGGTGAGTTCCTTGTAGATTTTGGACACTAGCCCTTTGTCTGATATTTGATTTGTAAATATTTTTTCCCATTCCATTGGTTGCCTTTTAGTTTTGTTGATTGTTTCCTTTGCTGTGCAGAAACTTTTTGTCTTCATGAGGTCCCAATAGTTCATTTTTGCTTTACTTCCCTTGCCTTTGGAGATGTTTCAAGTAAGAAATTTCTGCAGCTGAGGTCAGAGAGGTTTTATCCTATCTCCTCTAGGGTTTTGATGGTTTCCTGTCTCACATTCAGGTCCTTCATCCATTTTGAGGGTTTTTGTGTGTGTGTGTGTGTGTGTGTGTGTAAGAAAGTGGTCTAGTTTCACTCTTCTTCATGTTTCTGCCCAGTTCTCCCAACACCATTTGTTAAAGAGACTGTCTTTTTTCCATTGGATGTTTTTTCCTGCTTTGTCAAAGATTAGTTGGCGATACTTTGTTGGTCTAATTCTGGAGTCTCTATTCTATTCCATTGGCCTATGGGTCTGTTTTTGTGCCAATACCCTACTGTATTGATGATGACAGCTTTGTAGTAGAGTCTAAAGTCTGGGATTGTGATGCCTCCCTCTTTGGTCTTCTTCAATATTATTTTGGCTTTTTGAGATCTTTTATGGTTCCGTGCAAATTTAAGATTTTTTGTTCTAGCTTTGAGAAAACTGCTGGTATAATTTTGATTGGGATTGCATTGAATGTGTAGATAGCTTTTGGTAGTGTTGATATTTTAACCATATTTATTCTTCCAATCCATGAGCATGGAATGCCTTTCCATTTCTTTATATCTTCTTCAACTTCCTTCATAAGCTTTCTACAGTTTTCAGCATACAGCTCTTTTGCAACATTGGTTAGGTTTATTCCTAGGTATTTTCTGATTCTTGGTGCAATTGTGAATGGGATCAGTTTCCTTATTTGTCTTTCTGTTGCTTCATTATTAGTGTATAAGAATACAACTGATTTCTGTATACTGATTTTGTATCCTGTGACTTTGCTGAATTCATGTATCAATTCTAGCAGACTTCTGGTGGAGTCTATCGGGTTTCCATGTATAATATCATGTCATCTGCAAAAAGTGAAAGGTTGACTTCATCTTTGCCAATTTTGATGCCTTTGATTTCCTTTTGTTGTCTGATTGCCGAAGGTAGCACTTCCAACACTATGTTAAACAACAGCGTTGAGAGTGGGCATCCCTGTCGTGTTCCTGATCTCAGGGAAAAACTCTCAGTTTTTCCCCATTGAAGATGATGTTAGCTGTGGGCTTTTCATAAATGCCTTTTATGATGTTTAAGTATGTTCCTTCTATCCCGACTTTCTCGAGGGTTTTTACTAAGAAAAGATGCTGAATTTTGTCAAATGCTTTTTCTGCAGGATCATATGGTTCTCATCCTTTCTTTTATTAATGTGATACATCACATTGATTGATTTGTGATTGTTGAACCAGCCCTGCATCCCAGGAATGAATCCCACTTGATCATGGTGAATAATTCTTTTTATATGTTGTTGATGATAAGGATAGGTATGTGTGCTTTAAATGTCTGGTAGAATTCCCCAGAGAAGCCATCTGGTCCTGGACTCCTATTTGTTGGGAGATTTTTGATAATTGATTCACTTTTTTCACTGGTTATGGGTCTGTTCAAGTTTTCTATTTCTTCCTGTTTGAATTTTGGAATGTGTGGGTGCTTAGGAATTTGTCCATTTCTTCCAGGTTGTCCAGTTTGTTGACACATATTTTTTAATAGTATTCCCTGATAATTGCTTGTATTTTGAGGGATTGGTTGTAATAATTCCATTTTCATTCAAGATTTTATCTATTTGGGTTATCTGCCTTTTCTTTTTGAGAAGCCTGGCTAGAGGTTTATCAATTTTGTGTTTTTTTGTTGTTTTTTTGTTGCTTTTTTTCCTTCAAAAACCAACTCTTGGTTTCATTGATCTGCTGTACTGTTTTTTTAGATTCTATATTGTTTATTTCTGCTCTGATCTTTATTATTTATGTTCTGCTGGGTTTGGGGAGTTTTGCTGTTCTGCTTCTGTTTCCTTTAAGTGTGCTGTTAGATTTTGTATTTGGGATTTTTCTTGTTTCTTGAGATAGGCCTGGATTGCGATGTATTTTCCTCTCAGGACTGCCTTCGCTGCCTCCCAAAGTGTTTGGGTTGTTATATTTTCATTTTCATTTGTATATATATATATATATATATATATATATACACACATACATATATATACATATATATATTTAAATTTCTTCTCTAATTGCCTGGTTGACCCATTAAATCTTTATTAGGGTGTTCTTTAACCTCCATGCTTTTGGAGGTTTTCCAGAGTTTTTCCTGTGTTGATTTCAAGTTTCATAGCATTGTGGTCTGATAGTGTGCATGGTATGCTCTCAATTCTTTTATGCAGAGTTCTAAATATATCTGTCAAGTCCATCTGATCCAATGTATAATTCGGGGACCCTTTGTTTTTATTGATTCTGTGCCTAGATGATCGATCCATTGTTGTAAGTGGTGTATTAAAGTCCCTGGTATTTCCCACATTCTTATCAATAAGGTCGTTTATGTTTGTGATTAATTGTTTTATATATTTGGGGGCTTCCATATTCAGTGCAGAGACATTTATAATTGTTAACTCTTCCTGATGGATAGACCCTGTAATTATTATATAATGCCCTTCTTCATCCCTTGTTACAGCCTTTAATTTAAAGTCTAGTTTGCCTGATATAAATATGGCTACTCCAGCTTTCTTTTGACTTCCAGTAGCATGTTAGATAGTTCTCCATCCCCTCACTTTCAATGTGAAGGTGTCCTCAGGTCTAAAATGAGTCTTCTGTAGACAGCAAATAGATGGGTCTTGTTTTTTTATCCATTCTGATACCCTATGTCTTTTGGTTGGCGCATTTAGCCCATTTACCTTCAGTGTTATTATAGAAAGATATGGTTTAGAGTCATTGTGATGTCTGTAGGTTTCATGCTTGTAGTGATGTCTCTGGTACTTTGTGGTCCTTGCAACATTTCACTCACAGAATCTCCCTTAGAATGTCTTGTAGGACTGGTTTAGTGGTGATGAATACCTTCAGTTTTTGTTTGGGAAGACCTTTATCTCTCCTATTCTGAATGACAGACTTGTTGGATAAATGATTCTCAGCTGCATATTTTTTCTGTTCATCACAGTGAAGATTCCCTGCCTTTCCTTTCTGGTCTGCCGTGTTTCAGTAGATAGATCTGCTACTATTATGTGACTACCTTTGTAAGTTAGAGCCTGTGTATCCCTAGCTACTTTCAGAATTTTCTCTTTATTCTTGTTCTTTTTTTGCCAGTTTCATTATGATATGTTGTGCAGAAGATCAATTCAAATTACATCTAAAGGGAGTTCTCTGTGCCTCTTGGATTTCAATGTCTTTTTCCTTCCCCAGATCAGGGAAGTTCTCAACTATGATTTGTTCAAGTACACTTTCAGCCCCTTTCTCTCTCTCTTCTTCTGGAATTCCTGTGATACAGATATTGTTCTGTTTGAGTCACTTAGTTCTCTAATTATCCCCTCATTCTCCTGGATTTCTTTTATCTCTCTTTTTCTCAGCGTCCTTTTTTCCCACAATTTTATCTTCTAATTCACCTATTCTCTCCTCTGCCTCTTCATTCTGTGCTGTGGTCGCCTCCATTTTATTTTGCACCTGATTTGTAGAATTTTTTAGCTCCTCATGACTATTTTTGAGTCCCTTGATCTCTTTAGCAATAGATTCTCTGCTGTTCTCTATGCTTTTTTCAAGACCAGCGGTTAATTTTGTGACTATTATTCTAAATTCTTGTTCCATTATATTGCTTACATCGTTTTTGATCAGTTTGTTAGCTGTCTCTACTTCCTGGAGTTTCTTTTGTGGAGAATTCTTCCATTTCATCGTTTTGGGTAGTCCCTGCAGTAACTCCAAATTGCAAGACACTTCCCCTGGGGTGTTCAGGGTAACTTGTGTTTGTGGGTGGGGCTGCAGTCAGACCAGATGTCTTCCCCCAGGCCACTGCTGGGGCCACAGTCAGATTGGTGTGTACCTTATCTTCCCCTCTTCCAGGGGCAGAACTCACTATGGAGTGGTGTGTCCCCTGTCTGGGCTACTTGTATAATGCCAGGCTTGTGGTGCTGCTTTGATGGGATCTGGCCAAGGGTGTATTAGCAGGGGTGGATTCGCAAGGTGCACAGGGGCGGGAGGGGTAGGCTTAACTTGCTTTGCTATCAGTGGTCCCCTGCGGGAGGAGCCCTGCATCACTGGGAGGGAGGCAGGCCTGTTGGAGGGATGGATCCACAGAAGCACAGCGTTGTCCATTTTAGCGGTACAAGCAAGTTCGGTGACAGGAACTGGCTCCTTTTGGAATTTCAGCTGGGGTATGGGAGAGGGGAATGGTGCTTGCCTAGAGCCTTTGTTCCCCTACCAAGCTGACCTCAGTCTTCCAGGGTTGAATAACAATCTCTCGGTGTCATCTTGCCCTTTCTGCTCTCTGAGAGCAGAGCTGTTTACTTTTTACATTCCCGATGTTAAGTCCTGCTGGCTGTCAGAACTAACGGAGTGCGAACTCTCTGCTTTTGCAAGCCAGACTTTGGGGGCTCTGCCTTGCAGGGTTGGTTGTCCTTCCACCGTCCTGGCTCCCTCCGCCCAGTCAGTGTAACATGCACTGCCTCTCCACCCTTCCTATCCTATTTTGTGGGCCTCTTGTACATTCTTGGCTCTAGAGAGTCCATTCTGCTAGTCCTCTGGTGGTTTTTTGGGTTATTTAGGCAGATGTGGGTGGAATCTAAGCGATCAGCAGGACAAGGTGAGCCCAGTCTCCTATCTTCCCCTCTGAGCCAAGAAATCTTTCTTGATATTTGTTTTAGAAATTAAAAAAAGCAAGATCTGAGAAAATCAAACTGAGATACAAGTAACTGGATTACCTGTGAGAACAAAGTCCACCACTTTTTGAAGGACTACCGTGAAATTCAGTAATCAAAAATGTAAAAATTCCAGTCATCAATCAAAAATTATTATAGGCAAAAATCAGGAAAATGTGACTTATAATCAGATGAAAAAACTCAATTAATGTAAAGATCCAGAAATGAGCATCATGGAATAAGCAGATAAGTATATTAAAACAGCTATTATAAACATTTTCAATATATATAATAATTTTAAGGCAAACATTGATATAATTAGAAAAATGAAATATATAAAAATGAACCACATGAAATATCTAAGAATAAAAAGTAATATGTGAAATGAAAATTTTACTGGGTAAGATAACTGTATATTAGTACAGGTAAAAAATAATGTTTATAAATTTGAAGATATAACAAAAGAACTTATCCAAAATAAACCACAGAGAAAATAAACTACTAGAACCAATAAACCAACAGTGATAATAAAGTGGAATTGTGAAAAAAATATTCAATTTTAATAAAGCAATAAAATTTAAAAAGATGAAGCATAGCACATATCACACAAAAAGATGTAAAACAAAATAATAGTTTTAATCTAAAAAATATTGGTAAAAAATTGGATATTAAATCCAAATGGTCTAAACACTTCAATTAAAAAAATTGTCATAATTGATGATGAAACCAAGACACAGTTAAATGTTGTCCATAAGAAAATCACTTTCAATATAAACCCACATGAATGTCAGAAGCTAATGGGTAGAGAAGGATATTCTATTGGAATATTGCACATAAGAAAGATGAAGTGGCTATGATAATAACAAAGTAGATCAAAGTAAAAGGACTCCTAGCGGAGTTAAAAAATATTTTCTAATGGTAAAGGAGTAACTAAGTCAAGAAGACATAACAATTCTAAATGTGTAAACACCTAATAACAGAGATTCAAAATACATGAAACAAAACCTGACAAGAGTGAAAGGAGAAATAGACAAATTCACAGTTATATTTAGGAACTGAAATACTCCTGGGATTGCCTGGATGGCTCAGTTGGTTAAGCGTCCAACTCTTGATTTAGGTGCAGGTCATGATCTCACAGTTCATGGAATGGAGCCCCATGACATGGTCCATACTGACAGTCTGGAGTCTGGTTAGGAGTCTCTCTCTCTCTCTCTCTTTCTCTCTCTCTTTCTCAAACAAGTAAACTTTAAAAGAGAGAGAGAAAGAAATTGAACTACTCTTTTCCCAGTAACTTATAGAACAAACTGACATATAATTGTGATATAAAAGACCTAAAGAAGTCTATCAGCCAATAAAACCTAACTGACATGTATAGACCACTCTATCCAAAACCACAGAAGACACATTATTTCCAAGTGTTCATATAACATTCAACAAGAAAGACCATATTTGGGGTTGTAAAATAGCTATTAGTGAATTTAACAGTACTAAAGTCTTACACAGTTATTTTTCTAAGCACAATAGGATTAGATTAAAAATCAATAACAACATATTTCAAAAATCACCAAATAGGGACACCTGGGTGGCTCAGTCAGTTAAGCATCTGACTTCAGCTCAGGTCATCATCTCGTGATTCATAGGTTCAAGCCCTGCATCGGGCTCTGTGCAGACAGCTCAGAGCCTGGAGCCTGCTTCGTGGATTCTGTGTCTCCCACTCTCTCTGCCCTTCTCAGCTCACTCACTCTCTCTCTTTGTCTCAAAAATGAATAAACATATTTTTTAATTGCCAAATATTTGTAAACTAAGTAAAACCCTTGTGAGTAACCCATGAATTAAAGGAGAAATCAAGAGGAAAATCAGAGAACATTTTGAAATATATGAAAGTAACAACATGATACATGACAATTTGTGGTTTTCAGCTCAAGAATTGCTCAAATAGAAGCCTACAGTTTAGATATATAGAAATCACCCTCAGTGTCTGCCTATGACCACATCACCCTTGGATGGGCTGTAAGAAAACTATCTTATCAACTGTTTTGAAAGATAAGTCAAGTGAGTTTTCCTTGTTCTCTTGGCTTCTGTAAAACAAAATGCCAAACATTGATGGGCAAAGCTGAGAGGAGTATCTAGGTATTTTGTCTACTAAAGGCAAAACACTGAGATATTTGGAAATATTGATGTAGTTGTTGGAAGTCTTACTTTTTGAACTAGACTTTTTTTCTTTTTTTAATGTTTATTTAATTTGGAGAGAGAGAGAGAGAGAGAGGGAGAGAGAGAGAGAGAGAAAATGGGGGAAGGTCAGAGAAAGAAGGAGACAGAATCTGAAGCAGGCTCCAGGCTCTGAGCTGTCAGCACAGAGCCTGATGCAGGGCTCAAACTCATGGATCACGAGATTGTGACCTGAATTGAAGTCAGATGCTTAACCTAGTGAGCCACCCAGGCACCCCTTGAACTAAATTTTGGCATTCCATGAGTCTTAGGCCAACTTTCTTAGAGCTTGAGATGGGAATTCTTGTGGAAGTGATTTACTGAGGAATTGTCCTGAAGAAATATGTGTGATGGAGTAAGGGAAATAGGATAGGAGACAGAAAAAAAAATTGAGGTATACACACACACAAAAGTGAGGTACATTTGAAAGTCTGACCTAATGAGATACTACTACATGCCTCTTAGAAAAGTCAAAATCTGGAACACTGAAAACCTGAAATGCTGGCAAAGGTGTGGAGCAATAAGAACTCTCATGCCTTGCTAACAGGAATGCAAAATGGTACAGCCACTTTGGAAGACAGTTTGGAAGACAGTTCTCACCATACAAAACCTACTTTTGCCATATGATCCACTACTCATGTTCCTTGGTAGTCACCCAAAAGAAATGAAAACATGTCCAAAAATATCCTGCACACAAATGTAGCTTTATTTTATAGAGTTTTATTTTATAGGAGCTTTATTCATAATTGCCAGAAACTTGAAAGCAACCAAGATGTCTTTCAGTAGGTGATTAGATAAGCAAAGTGTGGTACATGTAAACAATGGAATATTACCCATTAGCTACCCAGAACTAAAAAGAAATTAGATATCAAGAAATTAATTATTACTAAGTAAAATAAACCCAATCTGAAAAGGTTACATATGATTGTATACATATGTATATAATATTGTATGATCCCAGCTATATGACATTCTGTAAAGACAAAACTATGGAGACAATAAAAAGATCAGTGGTTGTCAATGGTTGAGTGGAAGAGGGGAAGGCAGTGAAAATATTCTATATTACACCATAATAATAAAAACATATCATTATACATGTTTTCCAAAGCCATAGAATGTATCATGTGAAGAGTGAACCCCAAGGTAAATTATGGACTTTTAGAGATGATGATGTATTAATAGTTCATATTTGGTAAGAAATGTACCATTCTAGTAAGTGATGTTGATAATGAGGTTCTGACACTGATTACTAACTAGTATATACATATACCTCCTGACATTGCTATAGAAGAAAAATGGATGGTTGGCTTCCAAGGGGACTTTGGAAAGCTAACATGTATTAACTGACTATAATGTATCAGAGACCTTGTTGGTCACTTAACATACGTTATTTGGTTAAGTCACATGCTAATCTGGAGAAACAATTATTTCTGAAGCCAGATTTTAGATGAGGAAACAGATTCATGCGGTTAAAACTAGGATTGTAACATGGCTATGTAACTCCAACTTCTGTTTGGCATGGGTCATGTGTGGACAATGACATTATGTTTATCATCATTGTAATAGACGCCCTTGTTGGGCACTGTCCTTGTGTTTTCCTGTTAGGCAATAATGGGCATTTTTGTGGGTTGTGCTGATTCTCTGGCCCACCTCTGTGGCCTCATCAATCCATTGAAGTCTTCAAAAAACCCTTAAAAATGATGGAATCTGAGGAGGAGATTACTACTTTCCTATGCGAGCTGGGGCAAAGGTGACCAAATGACAACCATCACCTCACCACCATAATAAGACAAAAACAATAAAAAACCTGAAGAGGAATCAATAATATATTGTTGCAGAGTACCCAAAAGATATAAATTGCTTTCAAAGGGAAACAAACATATCACTTTTCTTTGAAACTGACTAGTGCATGACACAGTCCTCTCTAATAAGAAAGAGTCTCTGGAGAAGAGAGCCAGCAATTAAAATTGTGTATTACTTGTTATAATATTCAAATGTTGGAATAGAGGGAAGATGGCGGCGTAGGAGGACGCTGGGCACACCGCGCGTCCTGCTGATCACTTAGATTCAACCTACACCTGCCTAAATAACCCAGAAAACCGCCAGAGGATTAGCAGAATGGAGTCGCCGGAGCCAAGCGCAGACGAAAGGCCCACAGAAGAGAGTAGGAAGGGCGGTGAGGCGGTGCGCACTCCACGGACTGGCAGGAGGGAGCCGGGGCGGAGGGGCGGCTCGCCGGCCAAGCAGAGCCCCCTAGTCTGGCTTGCAAAAAGCGGAGGGGCCTGACGGACTGTGTTCCCACAGCAAGCTCGACTTAGCGTGTGGGAGGTCATAAGTTAACAGCTCTGCTCAGAAAGCGGGAAGGCTGGAGGACAAAGGGAAGGAGAGCTGCTGAGCCCCCGGACGACAGAGCACAGTTTGGTGGGGAACAAAGGTGCTCACCAGCGCCATCTCCCCCGCCCATCCCCCAGCCAAAATCCCAAAGAGAACCAGTTCCTGCCAGGGAACTTGCTCGCTCCGCGCAAACACCCAACTCTGCGCTTCTGCGGAGCCAAACCTCCGGCAGCGGATCTGACTCCCTCCTGCTGCCACAGGGCCCCTCCTGAAGTGGATCACCTAAGGAGAAGCAAGCTAAGCCTGCCCCTCCTGCCCCTGTGCACCTTGCCTACCCACCCCAGCTAAGACGCCAGATCCCCAGCATCACAAGCCTGGCAGTGTGCAAGTAGCACAGACAGGCCACCCCACCCCACAGTGAATCCCGCCCCTAGGAGAGGGGAAGAGAAGGCACGCACCAGTCTGACTGTGGCCCCAGCGGTGGGCTGGGGCAGACATCAGGTCTGACTGTGGCTCCGCCCACCAACTCCAGTTATACACCACAGCACAGGGGAAGTGCCCTGCAGGTCCTCACCACGCCAGGGACTATCCAAAATGACCAAGCAGAAGAATTCCCCTCAGAAGAATCTCCAGGAAATAACAACAGCTAATGAGCTGATCAAAAAGGATTTAAATAATATAACAGAAAGTGAATTTAGAATAATAGTCATAAAATTAATCGCTGGGCTTGAAAACAGTGTAGCTGACAGCAGAAAATCTCTTGCTACAGAGATCAAGGGACTAAGGAACAGTCACGAGGAGCTGAAAAACGCTTTAAACGAAATGCATAACAAAATGGAAACCACCACGGCTCGGATAGAAGAGGCAGAGGAGAGAATAGGTGAACTAGAAGATAAAGTTATGGAAAAAGAGGAAGCTGAGAAAAAGAGAGATAAAAAAATCCAGGAGTATGAGGGGAAAATTAGAGAACTAAGTGATACACTAAAAAGAAATAATATACGCATAATTGGTACCCAGAGGAGGAAGAGAGAGGGAAAGGTGCTGAAGGGGTACTTGAAGAAATAATAGCTGAGAACTTCCCTGAAGTGGGGAAGGAAAAAGGCATTGAAATCCAAGAGGCACAGAGAACTCCCTTCAGACGTAATTTGAATCGATCTTCTGCACGACATATCATAGTGAAAAAGGCAAAATACAAGGATTAAGAGAAAATTCTGAAAGCAGCAAGGGGTAAACGTGCCCTCACATATAAAGGGAGACCTATAAGACTCGTGACTGATCTCTCTTTTGAAACTTGGCAGGCCAGAAAGAATTGGCACGAGATTTTCACTGTGCTAGACAGAAAAAATATGCAGCCGAGAATCCTTTATCCAGCAGGTCTGTCATTTAGAATAGAAGGAGAGATAAAGGTCTTCCCAAACAAACAAAAACTGAAGGAATTTGTCGCCACTAAACCAGCCCTACAAGAGATCCTAAGGGGGACCCTGTGAGACAAAGTACCAGAGACATCATTACAAGCATAAAACATACAGACATCACAATGACTCTAAACCATATCTTTCTATAATAACACTGAATGTAAATGGATTAAATGCGCCAACCAAAAGACATAGGGTATCAGAATGGATAAAAAAACAAGACCCATCTATTTGCTGTCTACAAGAGACTCATTTTAGACCTGAGGACACCTTTAGATTGAGAGTGAGGGGATGGAGAACTATTTATCATGCTACTGGAAGCCAAAAGAAAGCTGGAGTAGCCATACTTATATCAGACAAACTAGACTTTAAATTAAAGGCTGTAACAAGAGATGAAGAAGGACATTATATAATAGTGACAGGGTCTATCCATCAGGAAGAGCTAACAATTATAAATGTCTATGCGCC
>NW_024412402.1:26092143-26181111 GCF_014898765.1 Herpailurus yagouaroundi | reverse complement strand
TCTGTAAGTGGGGTGTTAAAGTCCCCTGCAATTACCACATTCTTATCGATAAGGTTGCTTGTGTTTATGAGTAATTGTTTTATATATTTGGGCGCTCCGGTATTCCCATGCCTTTTTAAATCTTGATTGCCATTTCTTTTTATATCTCTATGGCCAATAATATTCTGTTGCATAGATGCACGACAGTTTATTTATTCACCTGTTGAAAGATATTTAGGTGGCTTGAAATTGCTGGCAATCATAAATGAAACTGGTATAAAAATTAGTATACAGGATTTTGTGTGAACATAACTTTTCAACTCAGTTGGGTATATTCCTAGGGGCATGATTGCTGGATCAAAATATAAAACATTTAGCTTTGTAATAAACTGTTTTTCTTACATTTTAAATTCCCACCAGCACTATATGAGAATCTCTGTTGCTCTACATTCTCACCAGAATTTGGTGTTGTCAGTGTTTTGGGTTTTGACCCTTCTAATAAAGGTTATTAATTTGTTTTAATTTGAAATTTGTTAATGACATATGATGAAGACCACTCTTTCCATGTTTAATAACCATTTGTATGTATGTCTTGTTTGGTGAGGTCTCTATTCTAATCTGTCCATTTTGAAATTGGGTTTTTAATTTTCTCACTGCTGAGTTTTTAAGAGTCATTTGTATATTTTGATGTCAGCTCTTTACCAGATTTATGTTTTGCAAAGATTTTCTTTTACTCTGTCGTTTGTTTTTTTTATTCTCTGAACAGTGTCTTTTGCAAAACAGATTTTGTTGTTGTCAATTTTAGTAAAGTCAATATTTCCTTTCATGGGTTTTGCTTTCGGTATTGTATCTAAAATTTTATCAGTAGACTCAAGATCACCTGGATTTTCTTCTATGTTGCGTCTACAAGCTATAGTTTTTCACTTTACATTTAGATCTATGATCTGCCCTGTTCATTTTTGTAAAAGGTGTAAGATCTGTATCTAGATTTTTTTTTTGTATGTGGATATCCAGTTGTTCCAGCACTATTTGTTTAAATGACTACCCTTTTTCCATTAAACTGCCTTACTCTTTTGTCAAAGATCAGTAGAGTACATTTTTGTGTGTCTATTTGTGGTCCACTGTTGATCTGTTCATTTATTTTTTTACTAATCCTAAACTGTCTTGATCAATGTAGGCTTTTAGTAAGTCTTAAATTTGGGTAATACCAGTCTTCTGACATAGTTATTTTCAAGATTGTGGTGGCTATTCTGGGTCTTTTGTCTTTCTATTGTTATGCCCAGAATTCG
The DNA here is from genome assembly GCF_014898765.1 of Herpailurus yagouaroundi. Classification (NCBI taxonomy): domain Eukaryota; kingdom Metazoa; phylum Chordata; class Mammalia; order Carnivora; family Felidae; genus Herpailurus; species Herpailurus yagouaroundi. The sequence goes on along the minus strand of NW_024412402.1, from coordinate 26,179,843 downwards.
TGATCCCAAAGACTGCCAGGGAGCGAGTCCGATGCAAAAGCAAAAGAGCCTTTATTCAAGCTAGCTCAAGCTCAGTCCCCTACCTGCACTGATGCAGCGGTGAGATACCAGGGAGAGAGAGCGAGTTTTAAAAGCACAAAGGTTTTATTGGGGCCTAGGGGCAGTTGGTGAGGTAATGGCTGTGGCCTCAGCTGATTGGCTGGGGAAGGGTCGGAGTCCTGTTACGCAGGTCGCTGAGTGTGTTTTGATCAGGAAGTTTGAATGGGTGAGCGGGAGGTTACTCAAGGGGAGGAGGCGCAGTCTGAGGTTTCTGTGATTTTCCCGGAAAAGGGGTCATGTTGGGGACATAGTCACTCAAGGTGGAGGACACAGAACAAGATGGAGTCTGCTGGCGTAAGCCTGCCCTTTCATTCCCCCCTTGTCATAAAGCTTAGGGACCCAATCATGGGACCAGCTGCATTTATGGTGACAAGGGGAACAGAGTTTGGAGGTTTATGCAAAGTTCTGGGAAGCAAGTGTCCCTGGGGTGGCTCTGGGAGGCCTGATTAAGTATTGTCTCCGAGCTGGTGTCTATGATCTGCCAGGTGATGTTTTGGGGGGCGTGGGGACTCCCGCAGCATGAGCAATGACAAGCAGAGTTAACAGAGTTACCAATATTAGGTGGGTCAAATGGACTGTAGCTTGAGCTTGAGCGGGTTGTGTTGGTCCCGCCTGATGGCCCATCGCGTGACGAAGTTCTTCCGGATCGAGGAGGGGTCCTCTGGCCAAACGTGGGTGTGATGACCCAGGTCCCGATGCCGTCTACTTTGAGAGCGGTGGGGGTTGTCAGCACCACGATGTAGGGTCCCTTCCAGTGAGGCTCGAGGGTCTCTCGGTGGTGCCTCTTGACATAGACCCAGTCTCCCGGCCTGTACTGATGAGGTGTCGGGGTCAGGCCAGCCTCGTAGACAGCACAGAGGCACGGCCAAATGTCCTTGTGCGCCCTCTGGAGCCCTCTCAAGGAAAGAAAAAGTTCTTGATCTTTAAACTCAGCAGTAAGTTCAGCTCGAAGGCTGGGAATAACAGGGGGTGGCCTGCCAAACATGATCTCATAGGGAGTAAGACCCAGAGTGTAAGGAGTGTTTCTAACCCAGTAAAGGGCATACGGTAGGAGAGTCACCCTGTCCCCAGTCTCCACGGTTAATTTGGTAAGCGTCTCTTTTAGGGTCCTGAGCTCTGGGGCCTATAAGCACAATGTAATTTCCAGTTTGCCCCCACCACCTTGGCTACTGCCTGTGTTACCTGCGAGATAAAAGCTGGTCCATTGTCTGATCCTACCATGGCAGGAAAACCATACCTGGGTAAGATGTCTTCTAGTAGCTTCTTAGCCACCATCTGAGCCGTTTCATGCTTGGTTGGGTATGCCTCCACCCAGCCAGAGAAGGTGTCTGTAAATACTAAAAGATATTTATAACCATACTTTCCTGGTTTGACCTCAGTGAAGTCGACTTCCCATTGGGCTCCCGGTCTGGTGCCTCTGAGCCTGGTTCCTTTTTTATTTGATGTGGCTCTCACATTGGTGAGTTGGCAGGTCTTGCAGGCAGATACAACTTGCTCTATTTTGGTGTCCTGTTGGTGAATCTTGATTCCTGCATGTCAGATTGTCTTTTAATTTTTGGGCCCCCATGTGAGTAGACCAATGCATGTACTCTAATATTGAGACTCCGAGCTGGTCTGGCAGCACGAGCTCCTTGTTAGGTGTATACCACCATCCCTTTATCTCCCGGGCCATGGGGAGTTTCTTGATCCGCTGTAACTCCTCCTGGGAGTATTTGGGCTGGTCTGGTAAAACTGGGTCTCCCGGGTCCGGTAGTTGTATGGTAACAGTGGGGACTGAAGTAAGGGCTACTGCCTTGGCTGCCTGGTCAGCCTTTCGATTACCTCTAGCTACTGGGTTATCAGCTTTTTGGTGCCTTTGGCAGTGGATAATGGCTAGCTTGGCAGGAAGCCATAAGGCCGTAAGCAGGTTAAGTATCTTCTGCTTATTTTTTATAGTCCGTCCTTCTGTCATCAGTAACCCCCTCTCCTGATAAATTGCCCCATGAATATGAGCTGTGGCAAATGCATAATGGCTGTCTGTGTAGAAGTTAAGCCGTTTTCCAGCTCCCAGCATCAGCTCCTTGGTGAGGGCTATGAGCTCTGCTCGCTGGGCTGACGTCCCGGAGGGTAGAGCCTCCGCCCATACGGTGTCCGTTTCGGTGACCACCCGCTGCACCCGCATACCTGTGTCCATCTCACACAAAGCTGCTTCCATCAGTGAACCAAGTAGCCTCAGCATCGGGGAGGGGCCGGTCGGTCAGGCCCGTCTGGAATCCATGTACTTGTTCCAGGATTCCCACACAGTCATGTAGTGGAGCACCTAGGTCAGGGTCGGGCAGCAGGGTTGCAGGATTGAGGGCTGCACTGGGGTGGACCCGCACTCCTGGAGGGTTGAGTAGGAGGCTCTGGTAATGAGTCACACATGTGTTGCTCATCCATCTATCAGGAGGCTGTTTCAGGACCCCTTCAATGGTGTGTGCGGTCGTGATCCAGATCTCCTGTCCTAGGGTCAGTTTGTCTGCATCCTTGACTAGGAGTGCTGTCACTGCAATAATTCTTAGGCATGGCGGCCAGCCGGCAGCCACTGGGTCTAGTTTCTTGGACAGGTAAGCCACTGGGCAGTTCCAGGGGCCTGAGGCTTGAGTTAGAATCCCTTTTGCTATTCCCTTATGTTCGTCTACAAAGAGGTGGAAGGGCTTCGTAATGTCTGGTAGGCCCAGGGCTGGGGCACTTAGGAGGGCCTTTTTTAACTGATTAAAGGAAGTTTCTTCTTTTTCAGCCCATTTAAATGTTTTCCCCTCTTTGGTAGCTTCATATAGGGGCCTGGCAATCTCAGCAAACCCTGGAACCCAGAGGCGGCAGTAGCCGGCTGATCCTAGGAATTCCCTCACTTCTCTTCGGGAGGTGGGAGTAGAGATCTTTAGGACGGTTTCTTTTCTGGCATCTGATAACCGCCACTGTCCGCCCTCCAGGATATATCCCAGGTAACTTACCCTCTCCCTGCATATCTGAGCCTTCTTCACGGATGCCCGGTAGCCTAAGGCCCCCAGGGCAGCCAGCAGGTCCTGGGTCTCTCGCTCACAGTCTTTGGCCATGTCGGCAGCAATCAGGATGTCATCTAGGTACTGTAGAAGGGTGATGCCAGGGTGCTCCCTTCTGTACTCACCCAGGTCCTTGTGTAGTGCCTCGTCGAAGATGGTGGGTGAATTTTTGAATCCCTAAGGTAGCCGTGTCCAGGTGAGTTGCCCACTGTAGCCCTCCTCCGGATCATGCCACTCAAAGGCAAACAAGGGTTGGCTCTGGGGTGCCAGCGGCAGACTGAAGAAGGCGTCCTTTAAATCTAGTACAGTATACCAGACCCTGGAGGGTGCCAAGGAGCTCAAGAGAGTATATGGGTTGGGAACAGTTGGGTGTATGTCCGCGACCCTCTTATTTACTTCCCAGAGGTCTTGTACCAGTCGGTAGTCATTTGTGTGAGGCCTTTTGACCAGCAGTAGGGGGGTGTTCCAGGCAGACTGGCAAGGAACTAGTACCCCTAGACTTCGTAGTCTCCGGATGTGTGGCTGGATCCCCTTCCGGGCCTCCTGAGACATGGGGTATTGTTTGATCCTTACCAGACTCTCTCCTGGCTTGAGCTCTACCAGGACTGGGGTCCTGTGAGCGGCTAGTCCCATCCCCCCTGTCTCTGCCCAAACCGAGGGGAATTCTTGTAGCCATCTGTCTATATTATCCTCTCTCAGGAGCGCCTCCTGGTGGAGGCGGTATTCATCCTCCAGTTTCATGGTCAGGACCTGGATGGGGTGGCCCTTGCCATTGGTGGCCTGAGGCCCCCCCTTGTCTGAAAGTTATCTGAGCTCCAATATTGGTCAGTAAGTCCCGTCCTAACAGCGGGTAGGGGCATTCTGGTATTACCATAAAGGAGTGGGATACCCGGCCCGTTCCCAAATCTACTGTTCTTCAGGTAGTCCATGAATACTGGCTCATACCAGTTGCCCCTTGTACCCAGGACTTCTTGCTGGCTAGTTTTCCTTGTGGGGTGCAGAGGACCAAATGTTGTGCTCTGGTGTCGACAAGGAAGCCAATAGGTGTCCCCTCCACTTTAAGAGTTACCCTGGGTTCAGGGAGAGGGTCCGAACCCTGACTTCCCTAATCACTTAGTTCATCTAGCTCTAGGACTTTTACTCTATCAGTCTTGTTTCCCTTCCCACTGGCCCTTTGTGGACAATCTCGGGCCCAATGCCCTATCTCCTTGCAGTATGCGCACTGATCCTTCTGCAGCCTCTGCTTCCCCCCCTTGGTGGTTCCTTTACCTTTTCTTGCATCGTCTGCCAGCTGCTGGAGATGGTGGTCATGTTCCTCGGGGGAGTCAGCAGTGGTAACTAGTAGTATTCTGGCCAGGTCTCGAGTCTGCTTACTGCTGGCAGCCGCCATGGCGCGAGCCTGCTTGTCCTCAGAAGGCTCCCAGTTATTATATACCTTTTCGGCTACCACCAGTAAGTCCTTCAGACTTTTTTCTCCTAGTCTATCTATTTTCTGTAATTTTCTCCTAATGTCTATGGCCGATTGGTTTACAAAGGCCATGATAACAGCTGCCTTGCTTTCCGGAGCCTCTGGATCCATGGGGGTATAGGTACAGAATGCCTCCATGATCCGTTCTAGAAAGGCAGCCAGAGATTCATCTTTTCCCTGTTGTACATTTCCTACCTTGGCCAAATTTGTTGGCTTTCTAGCAGCCATTCAGAGACCCCCCATTAGAGTCTGGTGGTAGACCTGGAGCCTCTCCTTACCTTCTGCTGTGTTGAAATCCCACTGGGGCCGAGTTAAGGGGAAGGAGGCATCTATCTGAGCCTGGTTGGTGGTGGGATTCCTGTCTGCGCCCGGAACTAGTTTTCGGGCCTCATTGAGGATTCTTTCTCTTTCTTCAGTCGTTAACAGGACCTGCAAAACCTGTTGGCAATCGTCCCACGTTGGCTGATGAGTAAAAAGAACAGAATCTAATAAATCAATAAGCCCTGCCAGTTTCTCGGAAAACTTAGGATTCTGAGCTTTCCAATTGTAGAGGTCACTAGTGGCAAAAGGCCAATAGTGATGGGGCTGATTCCCCTCTGAGTCTGGGGGTCCGGTGGCTCGCAGGGGCAGAATAGTGGAGTCGATCGCTCCCTCTGAGCCCTTTGTCTGGTAAAGGGTGGGCTACCCACTGGAGCATTTCTGCCTCCCGCTCTCGGAACAGTGTCTGCCTCCCCTGGAGGGGGAGGATGGTGTTCTTCCGGCATCCTAGAGGGGTTATACAGGGGAGGAAAAATTAATTCTTCTTCAGTACCCCCCTGTAGGACAGGATAGAGGGGTGCTGAAGGCTGGGAAAGACTTTTCTTCTTCTTTGTCCCCTGCAAAGCAAGAATGGGGTTTGGCTCCAGAGGGAGTGGGGCTAGGAAGGGCTTAAACCAAGAGGGTGGGTCTTCTACAAGGTCCTGCCAAGTGATAATGTAAGGGAGCTGATCAAGATGGCCCGTCTTAGGCTGAGAGATGATACTCCTGACTTGGTGGATGGTAGGGAAGTCGAAGGTCCCCTCTGGTGGCCATCCGACATTGAAAGTTGGCCACTCGCTAGAACAAAAAAACTGCCACTGACCCTTTCAGACTTCCACACTGAGGTTGTTAGCTCTTCCCCTCAATCCTTAAAGTGATCAATTATAATACTTAGAGGAGTAGTCTGAGTCTGTCCCATAACGTCCGTCCAGTAAGTCCACAGAACAAAACAGAGAAACACAAAAAGAGACAGAGGGCCCTTAGAAAGTCTTCCAACTCCATGGAAGCAAAACTGAAAGCTAGCTTAGACTTTTGAGGGGATTCCACGTCCCTGCAGAAGGGAGGATCGGAAAGTCTTCCAAAACTCCCGGCTCGTGGTCCTCCAGTGCGTCCACTTAGACCGCGTCAGGCACTACCAGAATTCCAGAAATGAGCTCACACAGAAAAGACAGAACAAACAGACAGACACTAACCATGGCCAGTCAGGCTCTCCGGGTCGGGGGTCCCTCGGGGGTCTTGGGGATCCCGGGCTGAGCCCCCAAATGTTATGCCCAGAATTCGTGATCCCCAAAGACCGCCAGGGAGTGAGTCCGATGCAAAAGCAAAAGAGCCTTTATTCGAGCTAGCTCGAGCTCAATCCCCTACCTGCACAGACTCAGCGGTGAGATACCAGGGAGAGAGAGCGAGTTTCAAAAGCACAAAGGTTTTATTGGGGCCTAGGGGCAGTTGGTGAGGTAATGGCTGTGGCCTCAGCCAATTGGCTGGGGAAGGGTCGTGGCCTTGGCTGATTGGCTGGGGAAGGGTCGGAGTCCTGTTACGCAGGTCGCTGGGTGTGTTTTGATCAGGAAGTTTGAATGGGTGAGTGGGAGGTTACTCAAGGGGAGGAGGCGCAGTCTGAGGTTTCTGTGATTTTCCCGGAAAAGGGGTCATGTTGGGGACATAGTCACTCAAGGTGGAGGACACGGAACAGGATGGAGTCGGCTGGCATAGGCCCGCCCTTTCACTATGTGCACTTTATTTGTTTGTTTTTTTTTTGTTTATTTATTTAAAGTGCACAAGCAGGGGACGGGCAGAGAGACAGGGAGAGAGAGAATCCCAAGTAGGCTCTGCCTGATTTCTGTCATTTTTGCATTGCAGCCTAGAAACATCCTTGGGGTAGTAACCTGAGTCCATTGTAGAGCTCATCTCCTTGTTTCATGTATCTCAGAGATCATTATTCCATGCTGTCTTGTATATAGTGTCTTAAAAATCTTTATTTCACGTTTGTCCAGTTTTTCATTGTTTTACCCAAGAGGAAAAGTCAATCCCTTTTACTCCATTTTGCCAGAAGTGAAATTCCTCAATGTCTACAATTAGTTTTGAAAAACAACAGTCAGATTTGGTAGGTGAACAAAATGTGAAAATAGGAGGGTAGATATGGGGTGCAACATATATAATAATACAATGTTAATGGTAGAATCTGAGTTTGAGTAAGTGATAAGTCACTATACAATTATTTCAACTTCTGATGTTTGAAATTTATTTTCTTTAAGTTGGGGGCAGGGGAAGTTATGCCCTAGATTTGGATAGATCTGGCCCATCCACTGTGTACCCTGTGGCGGTTACTTGTGCAAATCATTTTTCACTGTGAGGAAGTTCTGCAGGCAGGTGAGATTGGAAGGTCAATCTGAGTAGCTGGAACATTTTTCTGCCTATCTTCTGAGGAGGAAGATCTTGGATCTAAAGATGAGTGACAACTTAGTCCTCCTCCATATCCATTTCCACCAGGCAATCTGCCAGTCTAGCAAGTGAATGAAAAGAAGGGGAGATATGGGGAAACTTAACAATACGGCAAATCAGAGAGCATAGCTTAGAAAGTCCTATAAAAGGAAGAGTATGTATAGACTGCAATGTTTCTTTCTGCTGCCCTTCTTATAGAAAATTATAATATGTCTGGCCCCTTGATGCCTGGGGCTGAGCTTTTTTTTTTCCAGTGTAAACTGCCTTTAAATAAATATTTCCAATGGGGGTCCTGAAATGGCTTTGGGGGCCTGTTTTAGGTGGTCAAATTCAGAGTTCCCATTCACATAATGAAATCTCTGAGTCTCCTTAATGGTTTGCCAAATGAAGGAAATAAAAGGACAAGTGTAAGAAGCCAGCAGTGTTTTGGGTAGCCGTGTGAGAGTCTGCATGAGCTGATCCAAAGGCTGGTTGATCTTATGTCTGTTTATGTTAATGAAGTAACAGTCCTGGTGTATTAATGGGCTTATAAACAAATATAACAATGCCTCTGCTTAAAGCTTTTCTAAAGGTTTATATGAAACAGGGCAGCACAAAGCCTGGACCATCATTCCATGTTAATCTGCAGATTCAAAACAATCCCAATCAAACTCTCAGAAGTTGTGTGAATGTGTGGTTGTAAAACTGACAAGTTATTTCTAAAAATCACATGGAAATACAAAGGACAAAGGATAATCAAGGTAATGTAATTTTGAAGAACAAACCCAAATAACTCTTGTAGATATCAAGGTCTATTATAAAGCAATACTTGTTTAGGCAATAATTTGATAGTATAAGGATAGACATTCTGACCAATGGAACAAAATAGAATCAAGAATGAGATATGTGAGTATATGACCACCTGACATGATATTAGCATCACTCAGTACAGTGGGGAAAATAATATTCTTTTAATACATGTTGCTGAGATAGTCAGACATCCCAGACTTTGATTCTGGAGTTCTCTCTTGCTCAGCAAGAAAGCAGACACAGAATTGAATACAGGAGAGGCTAATGTCTGAGAGAAGACAAGAGCCCTGATTAAGAGTTCTTGTTCCTCATTTCTTAGGATCAGAAGGCTTACAAATATGGACGTTCAAAAAGAGACAATAAAACAATGATCACTAACTCATGCATGTGAGAGAAAAGGGGGTTTCAAAGGTAAGTGGTATTAGGGGTTTAGGTAAATTCAAAACAAAACTCCAGCGCCCAGCAGATGGTTGTTTATAGCAGGCATCATGTCTGTTTATCTCAACTTCTCTAGGGGATAAGACAGAGCATGCTACCTCAGAGTTAACAAGGTTGTTGTTGTTGTTGTTGTTTGTTTGTTTTTGTTTTTGTTTTTTACTAATTAGCTCTGGGAAGTTTGCCCAGCTGCAGCAGTGTTTTGCCCTGTTTGCCTATTTTTGGACGCCTTAATCCTGTGGATGCTTTGTTCTATGCTACGGGTGCTTTTTGCCCTGTGACCACTTTCTGCTCTAAGCCTTGTTAACCCATTGGTGCAAGCTCAGGGAATTCTTGAACTTATTCCCCACATATGTGGAGACTTTGGGCCTGCAAATCAGAGACAGATCTTTACTATACCTCTCATAATAAACAATAACAACAACAAAATGCCATTCTGGATGGATTGCAGACTCAATCTGAAAATCAGCCAGTAAAGCACTTAGAAGCATACACTGGAGAACAGCTTCATGACCTTAAAATAGAGAAAATTCCAAAAGATTACATAAGATTTTTAAAAAGGAAAACAAGCAAAACATGTTAATTTAAATTATATGACAATTAATAACTTTTGTTTATAAAAAAATTCCATTAAGAGTGTGAAAAGATAACACAGATGTGCAATACACATATCTGAAAAAGAGCTAATATCCAGAGTATCAATTGGAGGAAATACAGATGACCCTTAAAAAATGGGCAAATATCATGAAAAACTCTTCATAAGAGAATATTCAGTTGCTGATAGACATAAGAAAGTATCATACTCATTAGTAATCAGAAAACAAACAAACAAACAAAACATCTGAACTACCATAATGGTTGAGATGGGGAGAAAAAAAAGCCCTACAAGAATAGGAAGATAGGAAACATCTTGTCTAGGACAGACTTGAGAATTAAAAAACTGAAGAAGAGAGCCAAGCGAGGAGAGGTCAGATCTTTTTCTAAAGATTCCAGCGACACCTGACCTTGCAAGTAGGGGCTTGCCCTGGCTGCACCTCACTATCCTTGGAGACTCAATTTTCCTGCATTCTAAACATACCTCCACACTGTCAAGCAAATTACCTCACCAGGCCATAGCAGGCAACACAGCAGGACTTTTTGATATTCTATTGTGGACCTAATTGTCCTGGCACCATGTATTGAAAAGCCTGTTCTTTTCCTCACTATATTGAGTGACGCCTTTATCATAAATTAGGTAGCCACACATGTCATTTTTGACTATTTTGTTCTATTAGTCAGATTGTCTATCTTTACACCAATAATATATTTAATACACCAGAATTACTTTATAATAGATCTTGAAACCTGCAAAAGTAAGTTTTTCATCTCCTGGGGGCTAGGTGGGGGATGTAGAGAGGTATGATTATTCATATTTCCCCCAATAGTTAGGCAGGGGGCCTTTCAACAAGCAGTCAGACAGGGAAAACATTGAAGCCTGTGTAGCATGCTAAAGATCAGATACCTTTGATATGAAAGATCAGAGCTTTCTTTTTCACATGTCAAGTGTACCTCCACCGATACGTGGTCCAGTGTGTTGACTGATTTTCCCGAGAATGTTGCCCTCTCTCACCACTCTGCTCAGTGGTCCCAATGGACAATTATTTAACCTAGAATAACTCAATATGCACTCACCAAATACTGCCTAAACATGATCACTCTGCTAAGATGTGTATGTGTGGGAAGGGGAAGAACTGTTAAATGCTACCTTCCTTAAAGAGGTGGTATTTTGGGGGGCCTGGGTGGCGCAGTTGGTTAAGCGTCCGACTTCAGCCAGGTCACGATCTCGCAGTCCGTGAGTTCGAGCCCCGCGTCGGGCTCTGGGCTGATGGCTCGGAGCCTGGAGCCTGTTTCCGATTCTGTGTCTCCCTCTCTCTCTGCCCCTCCCCCGTTCATGCTGTCTCTCTCTGTCCCAAAAATAAATAAACGTTGAAAAAAATTTTTTGAAAAAAAAAAGAGGTGGTATTTCTACAGAAATAATATTTCTACAGAAATAAACTACCATCCCTAAAGAGCTTGTGGTCTAGAGAATTAAACTAGATTAATGCATCAAACATCTAAATAATCCAAAACAGGTTATAATTTATATAAAAAACAATAGTTTATAGAAAACAATATAGGAATTCAAAGAAAGGTGTAATCAATGAGAGTCATGACCAGTTTCCTTAGATCGGTCTTGAAGCATGGGAAATATCACTGAAAATCCAGCCATTGCTGTGGTTACAGCATCTTAATCTCTGGATAACCTCACATAATCTTGCCCAGAAGTCACTGTGATTCTCTACTAATAGAGGAAAATGCTGAGTTATGAATAATGGACCACAGCATAGTCCTACAGGAACCCACCTGCTCATCCCATAAGAATATTGTATTCAACCATATCTTTCCCCAGCTCTCAACCCACAATTCTATCCTGTTCCTGTGCAGGGTTGAAGTGGGTAAGCCTTTGCTAGCATTTGCTGGCAGCATGGCAGAGTAGACTCATTAGTCATAGCTCATCTGCTCTGAGGTACTCTTTGGTTTAGTGTGAAAATCTCATGCAGTGAAGAAAGACCAGAACACATCTATCCAGTGTCTCTATCACCCTTGACATTGTCCTAGGCACAAGTTCTTGGGAGAACAATGTCACCTATAATGAGGATCTCATGGAATATCCTGCTGAGGGGAGATATCACAGTGGAAGCAGAATTTGGTACGCATGATTTTAATGTTCATTTCAAAGACAGCCAAAACCATACTCCACACCAATAACTGAGCTAGAACTAAATTCAAGACTCTGGATTCTTATCAAACAGACTTCATTCAAAAACTGGAATTAAATTCTTTCCAGGTGAAAAGAAAGAACAAGTTTGAGATTAGTCTGGATTTGTGGCCAAAGAAAAAGTGTTCACCCACTGAATTACCTAGGCACTAGATATGCATCAGTAGGAACTTAGAATTCAAGATAAATACAATTTCATGTGCGTACACACAAGGAATAAATGACCTTGAGAGTATATCCAAGGGTGGGTTGGATATGTTTTAGTTGCAAAATAGGAGTAGGAGAAGCATAAAAGTGCGTTTAGGATAATTATGGTCTAAGAAAATGGGTGTGGATGTTTTCTCCTTGAGCTCTCCCCGCAGCTTGTGCACCTTCTGCTAGCCTCTGGGACGCTGTTGTCCAGGGGTGATCTGTCCCTTCTCTGACAATTTGAAAACATGTTAGGGCGGGCCAACATGGCAAAGTAGGGGGATCCATACTTCCCTCATCTCTCAAACAATGAAGTGCTGAAGCCAAAGGACTTTGAACCCCAAAAGTCTGGGAGGAAAAGAGACTGAATCTATCAGGAAAAAAAATGAGACAACTTGAGAAATGATAGGTGAGTGATTGTGAACTGGGGGAGATAAAATGGGCCACATAGGCATGGAGGGGAGGGATCCCTTTCTTTGGAGAGACAAGGGGAAGAGAAAGAGTGACTGGGGAAGTGTAGGAATGTATCTGGACAAGAGAAAATACTGGGACTGGGACTGGGACTGAGAGGGATCCTATCTCTAAATGGGGGGTTTTATTCACACTGGGGCCAACTCTCTGTTCCTGCACTTGTGGAGGAGGGGAGCCAGCTCCGGGTTCATTGGTAGAACAGGGGCACAGTCTGCAGTAGGAGAAATTGGGACCCTCCCCAGAGGGCTGCCATGATAGAACAAAGCCTGCCTGTGTCCCCTACACCCAGGCAAAGCAATAAGGACAGCGGTTCAGTGGCAGCAGGAAAAGGCTGTCCTCCCTGAAGTGTGGTGGCAGAGACAAAGCCAGCCTGGACCACATATTGAGCCACACAGAAAGGCGCTTCCCCAGTGCCAGAGTGCAGTTGTTTAACATAGTATTAGAAGCCCTAGTATCAGCAATCAGACAGCAAAAGGAAATCAAAGGCATCAAAATTGGCAAAGATGAAATCAAGCTTTCACTTTTTGCAGATGACATGATGTTATACACGGAAAACCCGAAAAACTCCACCAAAGTCTTCTAGAACTGATACATGAATTCAGCAAAGTCACAGGATACAAAATCAATGTACAGAATAGTTGCATTCTTATACACTAATAATGAAGCAACAGAAAGACAAATAAAGAATTGATCCTATTCACAACTACACCAAGAATCATAAAATACCTAGGAATAAACCTAACCAAAGATGTAAAAGATCTGTATGCTTAAAACTATAGAAAGCTTATGAAGGAAATTGAAGAAGATACAAAGAAATGGAAAAACATTCCGTGCTCATGGATTGAAAGAATAAATATGGTTAAAATGTCAATACTACCCAAAGCTATCTACACATTCGACGCAATCCCAATCAAAATTACACCAGCATTCTTCTCAAAGCTAAAACAAGCAATCCTAAAATCTGTATGGAACCACAAAAGACCCCGAATAGCCAAAGTAATATTGAAGAAGACCAAAGCGGGAAGCATCATAATCCCAAACTTTAGCCTCTACTACAAAGATGTGATCATCAAAACAGCATGGTATTGGCACAAAAACAGACACATAGACCAATGGAATAGAATAGAAACCCCAGAACTAGACCCACAAAAGTATGGCCAACTAATCTTTGACAAAGCAGGAAATAATATCCAATGGAAAAATACAGTCTCTTTAACAAATGGTGCTGGGAAAACTGGACAGCAACATGCAGAAGGATGAAACTAGACCACTTTCTTACACCATTCACAAAAATAAACTCAAAATGGATGAAGGACCTGAATGTGAGACAGGAAACCATCAAAACCCTAGAGGAGAAAGCATGTAACAACCTTTTTTACCTCAGCCACAGCAATTTCTTACTTGACATATCTCCAAAGTCAAGGGAATTAAAATCAAAAATGAACCATTGAGACCTCATGAAGATAAAAAGCTTCTGCACTGCAAAGGGAACAATCAACAAAACTAAAAGGCAACCAATGGAATGGGAAAAGATATTTGCAAATGACATATCAAACAAAGGGCTAGTATCTAAAATCTATAAAGAACTCACCAAACTCCATACCCAAAAAATAAATAATCCAGTGAAGAAATGGCTTCTCTAAAGAAGACATCCAGATGGCCAACAGACACATGAAAAGATGCTCAACGTCACTCCTCATCTGGGAAGTAAAAATCAAAACCACACTGAGATATCACCTCATGCCGATCATAGTGGCTAAAATGAACAAGTCAGGAGACTACAGATGCTGGAGATGATGTGGAGGACCGGAACCCTCTTGCACTGTTGGTGGGAATGCAAACTGGTGCAGCTTCTCTGGAAAACAGTGTGGAGGTTCCTCAAAACATTAAAAATCAATCTACCCTATGACCCAGCAATAGTATTGCTAGGAATTTACCCAAGGGATACAGGAGTGCTGATGCATAGGAACACTTGTACCCCCAATGTTTATAGGAGCACTTTTAACAATTGCCAAATTATGGAAAGAGCCTAAATGTCCATCAACTGATGAATGGATAAAGAAATTGTGGTTTATATACACAACGGAAGACTACGTGGCAATGAGAAAGAATGAAATATGGCCTTCTGTAGCAACATGGATGGAACTAGAGAGTGTTATGCTAAGTGAAATAAGTCATACAGAGAAGGACAGATTCCATATGTTTTCACTCTTATGTGGATCCTGAGAAACTTAACAGAAGACCATGGGGTGGAGGAAGAGAAAAAAAGTTAGAGAGTGAGGGAGGCAAACCATAAGAGACTCTTAAAAACTGAGAACAATCTGAGGGTTGATGGGGGGTAGGAGGGATGGGAGGGTGGGTGATGGGTATTGAGAGGAGGGCACCTGCTGGGATGAGCACTGGGTGTTGTATAGAAACCAACTTGACAATAAATTTCATATTAAAAAATAAAAATAAGAAAACCAGTGTAGAGGCTCAGATAGGCAGAATTTGGTTTTTTAAAATAACTGAACTGAGATATGAGTAATTAGAAAAAAAAATTACACCAGTACTTTTCTACTTTGTGATCATCAAAGAGCATCTGTTAAACTTCTGGTTATATGGGATCTCCTCAGAAGTACTGATAAAGGACAATTTCTCGAGTACTTTACAATATCCCATAGGCTCATGAAGTTGGCAGGAGGCAGTTCAGTCATCTCCTAGACAATGTGGAAGTGGGAGCAAGATGGCCAGAATTATATTGTTATGGAAACTTAACTTCAATGCCGTGAATGTAGAAATATAAATACTACTTCTCATTATGGAAATAGCGAAGGGTCTGTGCAAGACAGGACCTAGTAACCTGGATGTCTTCATGAGGTCACTAAGTACTTTTAGTAATCAAGCAATAAATCCCCCCACCCTCTATATTAATTATTGTGCAAATCCAATGCTTATCTGGCAACACTTTGGTGAATTCCCAAGAACTATGTAACATTCATTACTTCCGCCTTTGCTTTCCTCTTCCCTCAGAATGCTTCTTCTCTGCAGTTTATCTATATTTTTAATGTCTTTGCTCCTCTCTGTCCTCTCACCCAATGAACATGGAATTTAATATCCTCAATGTGGCATTTAACTTGCTTTTTCCAAAACACGAATACACAAGCTAATTATGTGCAGAGAATTTTATTGAGGATTTGAGAGTCTCAGAGGAGGGTTACAACATAGCCAAAGCAACAAAGAAACTAACTAAATTACTTATTTAATAAGTAATGCTGTGCATTACACATTCTTGTACGTAACAGTCCTGTCGTCATTTCTTTTGCCAAGAATTTCATGCTAGACTTGGGTTTGTTTCAAACCCAGCTGTCTTCCCACATTCTTGAATCTTCTCAAATTCATTTTAAGTAAAAGACTGAACATGTATATTCTAATTAAAAATCTAGAAAAATAACAAGAAAAGTAATTCTTACATAAGTTAAAATGTAGGAGCTATTGAACATAAAATCAGAAATTAATCATGTAAAGAAAAACAGAAAAAATCAGTTATAATTAATAAATCAACAAATAAACCATTGTCCATTGAGAAAGAGTAGAAGCACATATATAAAAACAAGTGACTAGGGATAAATAATCAATTAAATGGAAGAAATATTAAAATTGACTATTTGTACATCATTACAAAAGAAAAAGTGAAATGGATAATTTCCCAGAAAATTATAGGTCCCAAAAATTTATCCCAGTAGAGATAGAAAGTTTAATCAGATTAATTGTAATTAAATAAACACTGAAAATTATCCATATTCTAAACTCCCAGACTCAAGAAAGTACCAGGCCCCAATGGTTTCATAGGTGAGTTTCACTAAGCTTCAAAGAAAAGATAGTTCCAGTGCTAAATAATTTTTTGCAAATGAATGAAGATGAATTAAATACTTAAATTATTTATGAAACGAGTATAACTTTGGTATAAAGCTGACAAAAATATAAGGGAAGGAAAATTATAGACTGATATTATGTACAGATAATGATAAAAAATCCTAAATAAAATATTAAAGAAAATAACCCAATAACAGTATTTGCTTCAAGATCTAAACTAAAAGGTTCATTTGCTATAAGATTATCCTAAGTAAATAATTTTATTATTTTTAAATAAATTTTGTTGGCACATGTATCCGTACATAATTTTAACAATGATATATCTAAAGATGGTATGATTTACAAACAGATTTAAATATAACAAATCTAATGCATTCTCTTTTGTTCTCTCTCGAAGTTTCTGTCATGGAAGATAGTTTATCACAGTAGTTAGTAATCTCAGTCCTACTATACTACCTCTGTGACCTTAGAAATTGTGACCTTTACTTGTCTTTCAGAAGACTTTGTTTTCTCATCTGCTAAAATGGTGCCAATAATAGCTATACCTTCTGGAGTTGCTGTAATAAGCCAATGAATAATGTATATAAAGAATACAGAATAGAGCTTTCCAGGTGATAAGAACTCAGTAAATTCTTGTTATTTGTCTATCAGTCACCATTTAATATATTCCAAAGCTTTAAGACCAGCCTTTGGCTACAATGTTCCCTGGTCCAAACTTCCTCCCCCCCAGAGTTTTTCAAAAACTTGCCATAAAGTCTATCAAAGTACCAAAGTCAGCACAGAGCCCACTTCAGATCCTATGTACCCCCCCCCGCCCCTCCCCTACATGTGCTTTCTCTCAAAAATAAGGTAAACATTGGGTAACTTGGTGACTCAATAGGTTAGACATCTGACTTTGGCTCAGGTAATGATCTTGCAGTTCATAGTCCTGCATTGAGCTCTGTGCTAACAGCACAGAACCTGGAGCCTGTCTCGAGTTCCGTGTCTCCCTCTCTCTCTGTCCTTCCCTCACTCATGCTCTATCTTTCTCTCTCAAAAATAAGCATTAAAAAAAAACAATAAAACAAACATTTAAAAAATAAAGAATAAAAAATCAATACCCTTAAAAAGAATGTATTGAATATTTAAATATAATCTGCCTCTCCACTCAACAATGGCTAAAACCTTTGCAACTTGTCTCTGTCTAAATAATTCCTGTTTAAAAATATCCAAGCTTTAATGAAATAGAGCATCTTGAATAATAATATTTAATATGATATTCTAGTGTAAATTTAAGTTTACTTTATAATGTACTGTTAGGAATCCAAATGTCTTTATTTTTAGAACCAAAACAAGGCAGGGGATTTCTTGCCTCTCATTTTTCCATTATTAACCTTGCTTTATGACCCTTTCTTCCCTGGCCTATGAAATTGCCTCACTTTCCTGCACATTTCTTATCTTTGAACTTGTCTGTCCCAGGTGTAGATCAGAGCATTCCCCATCATCTCTCTGATTTGTTGTAAAACCTAAAATGAAAGAATCATCCTTCCCCCAGCCATCTCTCTATCCTAGGGAGAAGGTATGCCACTGGACCAAGATAAAAAGTACTGGCACCCCAGGGCATCCCTCTGTATGTCTGTGGTTCCTGCAGTGCTTCCTCTTTCCCACTGTCCTTCCAGAAGCCAGGATTTCTAGGGAAAGCACTTGTCCATGATATCCACAGAGTTCACAATCCTTCCTACCACACACACACACACACACACACACCCTTTTGCTTCTTTCAATTGATTCTACTATCAAGAATGAGTGATGTCTCCAAATGGGCTCTTATCTTTGACAACAGTATGTACTTCATGGAAAACTAATACATTTTGTTTCATTTGACTCATTAAAAAACACCACACTTTTAGTGGATACACAGGGAAGGAGTTATTACTCATCTTAACAGATGAGCAAAGTGATACTTAAGAAAGATAATGGGGATGGTTTCAGACTATAAGACTATTCACAGAACTGAAACCAAGAAACTAGGTCTTTCTTCTAACTTGAAAATAAATGTAAATGTCAACATTCTGGCTCTTAACACCCAAAAGTCTGAGGTGTCCTTTAGGCTTCTTAAATTTGTACTAGTGGGCGTGATTCTCACACACAGAATTTACAGGAGCCTGCAGTGGGAAATGGATATTGCTCTCTTCTTGGAGAGGAAAAGACACTGTTTGAGGTGAGATGGTATTCTTCTGAGCATCCTGAAGTCATGAGCAACACAGCATACATAAGTTTGCCTGGGACTGTTTACACCCATTATCTGATGCAAAAGTTTCATAGGTCTCTCTTTGACTCTCAGAATTTACCTAGTTTGAGCATGAATATCTAATTAATAACCAATATCATATGACAGTTTTTAAACCAGTCATGAGACCTCTTGGTTAAAGCTTCCTTTGGTCCAAATAAAACCAATAATGGTCTAAGAATTTACTTTCTTGCCTCAAACATAAGCCAGCTTCTGACCCAGTTCTTGATGGAATCTGTACTTGGGGATCCAGTCTTCCCCCTGTTCTACCAAGCAAACAAGCCTGTCTGCCCAGAGTCACATTCAGAAGCTCCTGCTATGGAGTCACTGGTGCTGACACTCTGGATATAATTTTGCTCTATGTGGAAATATTCTAATCATCACCTGTGTTCAGGTTTTCTGTAAGTGAATTAAAAATTTTCAGGTGTATAGTCTATGGCTAGAGCATGTTGCTAATTGAAAGGCCCCATATAGATGAAGACTGATGGCTTTGCTCTGTGATACAAACTAGCAGGCTCCATCTTGTAGCCAGTCTCAACATGTAGCCACTCATCGCGAAAATGAGGTCTTTGGATTCCCTCATCTAGTCTCCAGGACCAATTTTGAGTGCAATGCAAATTCTAGAGTTCTGTCAGTTGTAGCTTCATGTCTATAGATTAAACATGAGTGGCTCACCATGTGATCTTGTGCCTGGACCTGAAAACATGACTGTCGCTCAGTTTATGAGCCCCAGTCTGTACCCTAGTCCTAACTCCCATAGCTGGGTTTGTGCCCTAAACCCTGTTTAGTTAATGTCCTAATGCTTCAGAGTTCTTCTAGTCTGAGGAGATCAGCCCCTCCTGAGAACTGAGCTCTTCATTCCAGGCTAGTATCTGAAGGTCCCGCTCCATATGGAGAGAACTTCTTGATGTCAATGGCTTGTACCTCAGGTTCCCAACCACACTGTGTACTATATCTTGCTTTGCTCTTCTACTTGGCCTGACTTCTGGAAGTCACATGACCCACAATTGTCATATCCGCTTGGACATTATTTTGCTCAGCCAGGTGAAATCTCCATCTGTATCAGCAACTGACCACTTCTCACCTGAGTGGGAGAGTCATTTTATAATATCTTACTGGACCTTCCTCTAAGTCTTGCTCTACATAGTGAATCACAAGGTAAGTTCTAATCAAACAGGATAGCTAGATAAAGTATACTTGCCTCACTAGGTGTTGGACAGTTATCATGGAGGTTCTATGGAATTACACATGACCCAAGAGCTCTTGAAATGCTCCAGTCCTCAACTTACCTTTAAGACATTCTGACCTTTTTTTTCTATGAAAAATGAGATGAATAGACTGCCTGGATACAGAATGATAGTCTGGAATTATTTATATTGTAAGACCTTGCATTTTCTCCTTATTCTATATCTTAAAAGTCACGTGTTTAATCTCAGAGAAGTTGTTAGGTTCACTGATCATCCACACAAGAAAAGCATCCATTAAGAATGAATAATGGAGCATGGGCTTGTATGAATGACAGAAGACAATATACGAATTGATGTTTGACAAAACTCTAATGACAACTCTACTAATAGGTCATCAAAATTAGCATCTTCTTCACAAATGTTGCAAATTGTCCAGTGAAAGGAGGAAGTCTTGTTTGAATTCTACGTAGAAAACAATTTCACACTAGAATAAACAAGGATAGATTAAAAATGACAAATGCATTACACTATTCAGTTTCTAACTAAGTTATGACATAAAGATAGGAAGGAAGGGAGGTAGGAAGACAATTAATTCCATCAATGACTGAAGCATGCCCTCTTTAGCAAAATGAGAAGAAGAGGTCTGGTAATGAAAAGGTAATACTGAAGAATGGTATACTGAAATGACCAATGCTACAGACTTCCAACATACAGACATAAGCCAGTTCAGTTCTACTCAGTGAGCAGAGGAAAGAGAAAAGCTGCAGGAAAACATTAAGAGAAGGGAAGATATATTAGCCACCGGGGTGGGGGGTGATTGTAAAAATATAGATAAAAACTATAAAAACACATAGTTATTCTTCCATGAAAACAACACATTTCTCCACAAACTTGTTAGTTTCTTGCTTTATATTTCTGTGCAGCATCTTAAAAAAGCGTTTAGATTTCAGGATCAAAGAAAGAGCAGGAAGATATACATTTTTCTCAAAAATAAGATTGGGTTGTTTCTATTTCTCTCTGCTTGATGGTTGTACATTCTACATTTCTGCTAAACTACTCAAAAGACAAAAAGTAAGACTTTTGTCCCAAGATGATTGGATTTTTATCACTTTAAACCCATAGTGGTAAATATAAAAACTTCTTTGCCATTGAAAATTGAAATTATATTGGCTTCACAGAATACCGGATATACTAAAATTGTGACATGTAACTGGTAACAATGGGGAAAAGTCAAATGGTTTTCTGGGAAGTGGAAGATTAGCTACTAAGCCAGGATGGCTTTACTGTATAAGTGCCCTACAAAGATGGTAACACAAAGCAGAAGCATGATGGATACGATGATTCTTGAAGGATAGGGTATTCCTTGGAAAGTTCTCAGGATTCTTTGGTACATTAGAGTCTCTATTCCTCTGATGTTCTGTAATCTATTTTTTAAATGTTCATTTATTTATTTTCAGAGAGATACAGAAAAAGAGAGATAATGTGAGCAAGGGAGGAGCACAAAGAGGGAGAGACAGAGAACCCCAAGTAGGCCTCACACTCAGCGTGGAGTCTGACGCCGGCCTTGAACTCAGGACTGTAAGATCATGACCTGAGCTGAAGCCAAGAGTCAAAAACTTAACCTGAGCCACCCAGGTGCCCCTGATGCTCTGTAATCTAATGGTCTTATTTATCTATTTGTTTCCAGGGATACACCAGGGATGTGCTCTAAGAATTAGTGATGTCTTTAGTCACTGTTAAGGGCCTATTTGAGCATACATTACCACAATATTTTGAATGATTTTAAGGATTATGTCAATTGCTGGTCTAATTCACAAGGACATTTCTAAACAGGGAAAATGAAATTTATTAATCCAAGCAAAGGACATTTTTATTGACAAGTGATATTAAAGTAGGTTTTGTTTATGTGAACTAGATTTGATTCTGTCTTCCACAGGGCCAGAGACGTCACTGGTCTAATATACCAGTGTATATCAACACTAGCCCTGTGTCTGCTCATGGCAGACCCTCAATAAATGATTATTATAACCTATAAAGTATAAGCCATATACTTTTCTTGCCACCTTTCATTCATGCTGATCTCGAGAGCCAATTAAAAAATGACAGGACTCAGAATGAAGCTTCTCTTGAAGGAATTGGGGTCAGTGAGAACAAAGGGTCAACATAAGCCGAGGTCATTTTATGTGGCATGGTTTTGGGTGGGGATTCATATTCCCATTAAACTGAGGAAAGAAAAGCTTCTCCACTGGAGAGTCCCACTGAGCAAAAATGGGCTCAAGTGAGGACTGAGCATGTGGTATGAAAGTGAGAGCAGATCATTTAATGGGATGTCTGAACAGCTCAAAGTTACCAGATACAAGCCAAATAATACACAAAGAAAAATCAAGAGTATGACAACTGTTGCATTTTAACTTAATTAAAAATCAGTCTTTTAAATGTTATATTTGATTTGCTTTATTTACACATTGAAAGCTTATAGTTACCAGAGAGGAAAGACTTGTAAATGTATAATGTGCAGTTAACAGATGAACCCTTAAACAATACTGACTAAAGAAGCCTCACTTCTGGCCCTAAGAGAGTTAAATGGTACCAAACTTGACCTCCTGTCTCCACAGTGGGAAAATTGAACAATATGTGTGAAATAACAGTTTTTCCCATGTTAGAGAACACAAGGTACAGAGCTATGATGCCTGAGAGGAGATATTTTCTCTGAACTTCCTTCCTACCTGTGGCACAAGGTGAGGGAAACCCAGCAGAGTACAACTGTCTCATAGAAGGAAGAAGAAGCAATTGGAGTCCAGGGAGACTGAGGCTACTGGAATTTTCAGGGCAATCACATATGGGACAACATCAGGAAACCTGACAAAACTGAAGGATACAAAATCTATTGGAAACCACACTTGATTACATTTCAGTCAATTTGCTGGAGAAAAATAATAAAAAGAAAATCTTAGAAAAATCAGGGCACAAAACCCACCTCATTTTATAAAGGGAGAAAATATTAAAATGTTTGCAGACTGCCAGTAGAAACAATGAAAGCCCAAAGATAATGAACATGGATATTTAAAATACTAAAAGGGAAAAATAGTGTGTTGGGTTTTTGTTTTGTTTTGTTTAAATATATATAATATATATAATATATATGTTATTATATATATTATATATAATATATATTATATATTATCTAATATATATATTAAGTTTCTCTTTTGAGTTTTTCTTCAGCTGTTGGTTGTTCAGTAGTATTGTGTAATTTCTACATATTTATGAACTTTCTAGCTTTCCTCCTGTTATTCATGTGAGAAGTATTAAATATTTGCAAAACATTAACCTGATAAGGGGTTAATATCCCCAATATATAAGGAAATAATCATATATTTGATTATCAATACATATAATAATATATGTTATATTATATATAATCAATATCAAAATAATAATCAATATATATGATTAATTAATGGGGAGGAGCTGAATAGCAATTTTCCAAATAAGATACACAAAGGGCCAGCAGGTACCTGAGAAGATACTTAACATCACTAATTATCAGAGAGATGCAAATCTTAACCACAAAGAGACATCACCTGACACTTGTTTGAATAGCTATCATCCAAAAGACAAGAGACAAGTAGTTGGTAAGGATGTAGAGAAAAGAAAAGCCTTGGGCACTATAGGAATATAAAGTTGGTACAGCCATTATGGAAAGCACTTTTGAAGTATCTAAAAAAATTAAAAATAAAACTACCATAAGGTTCAGCTATCTTGTTCTGGGTATATATATGAAGGAAACGAAATCAGGGTATTGAAGAGATCTCTTCAGTCCCATGTCCAAAGCCTATATATAGGATATAGATACTATAGTTAATAATACTGTATTATATAATTGAAAGTTGCTAACAGAGTATATCTTAAATATTCTTATCACACACACACACACACACACACACACACTCACACAAATAATGAAGTGAGGGAAGTGTTAACTAACCCTACTGTCTTTTTGCTATATGTAAGTTTATCAACTCAATACTTTGTACACTTTAAATTTACAGAATGTAATATGTTTATTATATCTGACTACATCTGGAAAAATGTATAAGGGGAAGTGAAAAAACGCTGTCAGTCTTAGGACACTGGTGAGACCTCATTGCAGCTAGAAGAAAGGAACAGAAAAAGAAATAACATCAACCTTGGAAGTTGGGAGAAATATGTGCCAAGATCAGAACTACATCAGGTAAGAGGTAGGATCACCTCACAGCCAAGGATACCCTCCCAAGATCTAGGGACATAGTACCTACCTATGGCTGAGATATGACTTAGTCAGATCAATAGAATTCCCCAGACTCCATCAAAGTAAGAATCATGGTGAATTCCAAGAGACAGATCCTCTCTGTGACTGATGCAAAGGGAATATTTATGGATATGGATGCAGCAGTCACTAGGAAAAAATATCCAATCTAACCCTTACCTTAAACTCTAGATATCTCTAGAAGAATTTAATATTGTTATGCTCTGAGGGTAACCATAGAAACAACAAACTTCAAATCCATTTCATTACAAAATTAGATTTACTCGGGGTGCCTGGGTGGCTGTCGGTTAAGCGGCCGACTTCGGCTCAGGTCATGATCTCGCGGTCCGTGAGTTTGAGCCCCGCGTCGGGCTCTGTGCTGACAGCTCAGAGCCTGGAGCCTGTTTCCACTTCTGTGTCTCCCTCTCTCTGACCCTCCCCCGTTCATGCTCTGTCTCTCTCTGTCTCAAAAATAAATAAAAACATTAAAAAAATTTCAAAATTAGATTTACTCAAACATTTGCCTAGTAGGCAAAATGGTGTGCCAACTTTTATGTATAGAACTATTTATTTATTTATTTATTTATTTAATTTTAAGTATCTACTGTGCTATACAAGATGCATAGCTTCCACAAGAACACCACAGGGAAGATGGAACAACAAGCAAAAATACATTTTTTAAGAATCAAATTATGGGCACTGGGGTGGCTTAGTTAGTTAAGCCTCTGACTCTTGATTTCGGCTCAGGTCCTGATCTCATGGTTCATTGTATAGAGCCCCAGTAGGTCTCTGTGATGACAGCAGGGAGTCTGTTTGGGATTCTCTCTCTCCCTCTCCATCTTTCTCTCCCTCTGCCCCTCCCCTACTCATGTGCACATGCTCTCTCTCTCTCAAAAAAAAAAAAAAAAAAAGAAAGAAAAAGAAAAGAAAAGAATCAAAGTTATATTTAGAGACTGAGATATGAAACAGATGTTAGTACTATCAGAGGGGAAATTATACAGATAGCTTCATTGATTAATTTCATCAATATGGGAGTACAAAATAATACCAATACTATTCAAATTCTTTCTTAAAATAAAGGAAGGGAACATTTCCCCAACTCATTATATGAAGCCAGCATTACAATAATATTACAACCAAATAAAGTTATTATAAACAAGAAAAATATAGAAAGATATCCTTCATGAAATTAACATGAAAGTCTAACAAAATATTAGTGAATTAAATACAGTAGACACACATGCATAAATATACAAAGAAATGTAATTAATTATGTAAAATTTGGATTTATCTAAGCAATGTCAATGTGGTTTAACATTCATTAATCAATCAATATAATTCACCACATTAACCAATAAAAGAAAAAACAGCTATCCCAATGGAAAAAAAAATAAAAGAATTTCACAAATTTCTACATCTATTCATGATAAAATTCTTAGATAACTATGTATAGAAGAGATTTTCTAAAATTGATAAAGGGTAGAACAAGGAAATAAAAAACAAACAAACAAACAAACAAACAAACAACAACAACAAACCCCTGTATCTGATATCCTACTTATCTGTGAAAACCTATGACTGGGAAAAAGGCAAGAATGTAACCTCTACCTCTTCTTTTAAACATTTATTAACATGTTACTGAAACTCCTACCCTGTCCTTTAGGTCAAATAAGACAAATACAAGATTATAGGTTAGAAATTAAGAAGTAAACTCTATTTAAGGAATATCTTATTGTTTTAATAGAGAAGAAGATCTATTAAAGAGACTACTGGAATCTAGTATTACTAAGTCCCGGGAGATGCTTATTCTCCTGGGGAGAGGAATCCCTGCCTGGGATTAGCTTGGAATACAGAGGCACATGTCACATACCCTAGCCAGCTCAAGTACCAAAGATGGCATTAAGGTCTAAGGCTACTGTCCTCCTTTCCAGTCACCTACAGGAGGAAAAATAAATTCCATTCACACACTCCACTAGCTCTAAGTACCTGTATTACAGAGGAAAATGAATCAAGGCACAGAGTTTCCCAAAAGGGGAAGAATTAATCTGTTTGCATTTGACTTTGGAAAAACAAGTAAAATTCCTCCCAGGAGATTACCTTTACTACACATTGTAGTATTAACAAGCAAATCTGGGTAATTGAGCATGAATCAGGGTATGGCTGTAACAATGTCAACCAAGGTCAGGAACATAACTACCCAAAAGGATTAGAGGTAACAGTGCCCAGCACTCACACAGAATAGGAATAGTATCTGTTTTCACCAGACATTTGCTATAGTGTACAGGAAGGTCTTGTCTCAGTAGTAGAAAATAATTATCTCTACACTGAACAGAGCTTAAGTCCAGACTAAGAAAAGTTAAAAGTAGGACACAAAGGACCAGACTGATTCCAAGTAATATAACAGCATCCTAGAACAAAGCCCAATAATATATACAGGAATGTAAAAATAATCCAGCACCTAACAAGGTAAAATTAACAATGGCATCAAGTAAAAAGTTACCTGGTATACAAAGAAGCAGGAATATATGATCCAAGATGAGAAAATCCATTGAAATCAACCAAAAACTGCAATAGGTGTTAGAATTAGTAAACATGACCACTGAAACAACTATTGCATCTGTATTCTATATTTTTTAAAAATGTAAATAGAGACATAAAAGATAAAAAGACTCAAATCAAACTTGTAAAAATAAAAAATTGTACAAAATGCAAAACATACTGGATTATGAATAATAGCAAATAGGTATCACAGAAGTAAAGATTGGTGTACATAAAAATTGCAAAGAGAAAAAAGAGAATTCATATATATTTAAATTGTATACAATATTGTATTCATATGGAACAGAATATCATGAGGTTTGAGACAACTTCAACTATTCTATTGTATGTGTAGTTTAAGTCCTTTACAGATATGAGAGGTAAGAGGGGAACAAAAACAATATTTGAATAAATGATGAAAATTTGTTTTCAAATTTGATGAAAACTATAAAGTCACACATCCAAATTCAATAAAACCCAAGAACAACAACAAGACTAAAATGCACCAAGGTGCAACATCATTATATTGCTCAAAACCGGTGACGAAGAGAAAATATCAAAAGCAGCTAAAGAAAAAAGACAGTTTATATGCAATGGAACAAATATAGAATGACGACAGATTTCTGGTCAGACATAAAGTTTGTGAGGAAACGTGGGTCAACATCTTAAAAGTACTGAAATGTCAAGTTTGTCAACTTTGAATACTATATCCAGTGAAAATAACTTTCTGAGAAAAAGGCAAAACAATGTGTTAAACAAATCTAATAATAGAGGGGGTGCCTGCGTGGCTCAGTTGGTTAAGCATCCAACTCTTGATTTTACCTCAGGTCATGATCTCCTGGGTTCATGAGATCAAACCAAGTCAGGCTCTGTGCTGACAGTGCAGCGGCTGCTTGGGTTTCTCTCTCTCTTCCCCTCCACCTGCTTCTCCCCTGAATGAGGTCTCTCTCTCTCTCTCTCTCTCTCCCTCAAAATAAATAAATGAACATTAAAATATCTAATAATAATAATAGTAGTAGCAACAGTAGTAGTAATAATTCAGTTGAATTACTGACTTGCATTATAAGAAAGCTTAAATATTGGCAAAATATTGAGCCTGGGTGCCTCAGTCGGTTAAGCATCCAACTTCGGCTCAGGTCATGATCTCACAGTTTGTGCATCCAAGCCCTGCGTCGGGCTCTGTGCTGACAGGTCAGAGTCTGGAGCCTGCTTTGGATTCTGTGTCTCCTTTTCTCTCTGCCCCTCCCCCACTTGTGCGTTTTCCCTCTCTCTCTCTCTCTCTCTCTCAAAAATAAATAAATGTATAAAGAAATTAAATATTGGCAAAATAAAAAATGATACTTGCTGGCATCTAAATAAATAAATCTAAACAAATAAATAAAAAATGTAATATAGAAATAAAGGAATTAAAAGCCCTGGCAGAGATTGCTAAATTGGATAAAAATATCAAGACCCACTAGTATGCTGCCTAGCAGAAACCCATTTTAAAAATAAAGACACAGATAAATTTTTAACTTTTTTTAAAAATATGAAATTTATTGTCAAACTGGTTTCCATACAACGCCCAGTGCTCATCCCAACAGTTGCCCTCCTCAATATCCATCACCCACCCTCCCTTCCCTCTCACCCCTCCATCAACCCTCAGTTTATTCTCAGTTTTTAAGAGTCTCTTATGGTTTCCCTCCCTCTCTCTCTAACATTTTTTCTCTTCCCCCACCCCATGGTCTTCTGTTAAGTTTCTCAGGATCCACATAAAAGTGAAAACATATGGTATCTTTCTTTCTCTCTGTGACTTATTTCACTTAGCATAACACTCTCCAGTTCCATCCATGTTGCTACAAAAGACCATATTTCTTTCTTTCTCACTGCCACATAGTATTCCATTGTATATATAAACCATAACTTCTTTATCCATCCATCAATTGATGGACATTTAGGCTCTTTCCATAATTTGGCAATTGTTGAAAGTGCTCCTATAAACATTGGGGTACAAATGTCCCTATGCATCAGCACCCCTGTATCCCTTGGGAAAATTCCTAGCAGTGCTATTGCTGGGTTATAGGGTATATCCACTTTTAATTTTTTG
This sequence comes from Herpailurus yagouaroundi, assembly GCF_014898765.1. Lineage (NCBI taxonomy): Eukaryota > Metazoa > Chordata > Mammalia > Carnivora > Felidae > Herpailurus > Herpailurus yagouaroundi. The sequence continues at coordinate 26,151,616 of NW_024412402.1, read as the reverse complement.
AGGAGCCTCCACATTGTTTTCCAGAGCGGCTGCACCAGTTTGCATTCCCACCAACAGTGCAAGAGGGTTCCTGTTTCTCCACATCCTCTCCAGCACCTATAGTCTCCTGATTTGTTCATTTTAGCCACTCTGGTGTGAGGTGATATATGGCTAAGCGGCACATGAAAAGATGCTCAATGTCACTCCTTGTCAGGGAAATAGAAATCAAGACACAGATAAATTAAAAGCAAAAGTGCTAAAAAACATACCGTTCGAGAACTTGTCAAAAGAAGGCTGTAGTGACTATATCAATATGAGACAAGGTAGATTTCAGAACAAAGAATATTGGGAGGAAATGTGTCCACAATAATGATAAGTTCATCAGGAGCACACAACAATTCTAAACACAGTTTTAAAATATCAAATGAATAAGAGTTAGACCTAATAACACAGTTATTACAAATATCAAACATATAAAATACAATAAAATATTCAAGCAAAAACTCTTAGAATTGCAAGGAGAAATTTAAAAATCCACAAGTTTAATCGTTTTTAATAACCATTTCTCAATAATTCATGGGACAAATATAGAGAGAATCAATGTAGATAGAGGAGATTTGAAAAATACTGTCAACCAACTTGACCTAATTGGCATTTATTGAATATTATGCCCAAGAAAGCACAGTAATCATTTCCTTTCAACTGTGCACAGAATATTTTCCAAGATTAGACCATGTTATTGGGCCCAAAAAATGTGAATCAATTTAAAAGAATCAAACTAATACATAAAATATGTTCTCTGCCCACAATAGAATTATATTAGAGATCAATAATAGAAATATCTCTTAAAAAGTTCCAATTATCTGGAAAATAAATAACACACTTATCAACAAGCACTCAAATCAAAGAAGAAATCAACACTGAAATTCAAAAATATACTTTGGCTGGAAGAAATTAAAATACAACATTAAACCCAAAATAAATTGAAGATAGGACTTGATGGCCTGATTTCAGAGGGAGAGAATATGGAAGCTCTGCATTCAGGACTCTTCTATAGCTCACTCTGTGTCTCTTTATTTGGCTGCCCCTGATCTGTATGCTTTATAGTAAATTAATACTCATAATACAGTGTTTTCCTGAGTTTTATGTGCCATTCTCATGAATTACTGAACTTGAGGAAGGTTGTGGGGGCCTTCTGGGTTTGTAGCCAATTAGTCAGAGTGCAGGTGGCCTAGGGACCCCAAAGTTTGACTGGTATCTCAAGTGAAGGCAGTGTTGTGGAGAACAGACTTTAGCTTAGAGGTAATTAGTGTCAGAATATATTAGAAAAATCAGTCAGTGTAATTCATCATATTAACAGTCTAAAATAGAGAAACTATGTGATTATCTCAACTGATGCAGAAAAAAAAAAGTTGATAAAATCCAACTTCCATTTATAATGAAAACTCTCAGCTATCAACCTGGTAAAAAAATATCAATGAAAAACCTACTATAGTTAATGTCATACTTAGCAGCGAAGATTCAATACTTCCCTCAAAATTACTAACAAGAAAAAGACATATGGTCCTTATTTTGAACATTGGTTTAGAACCTTTAAACAGTTTAACAATAAAATTAAATAACAGATATCCAGATTGAACAGAAATAACTGAAAATATTTTTCTCCACAGATTATGTGCTTACTTAAGTTAAAAAAGAAAGAAAGTCGAAAAAAAAAAAAAACCACATAGTAGAAATGATGAATGTGTTTAGCAAGTTTGCAGGATACAAAATCCTTGTACAAAAATCAATTATACATATCACTCATATTATGCTTTCTAATATTCTCCAATAAAAGGACCCAGGGATTCCTGGAGAAATGGTTGATTCTAAGATTAGACAAGAAAGAGACTAGAGAATCATTGAGCACGCTATAGTGCCTGAACGTAAGAAAGTGCTAACAAGAACAACAAACCCACATTGATGAGAGGATGTCAATGAGACGTGGGAGCCAACTGAAAGTATACCTAATGGCCAAAGTTAAGCATAAAATATATATCCATGAATGCACACAATATAAATAAATGGTTGCATAAACAAATACACTGGTAAGATGAGACAATCCCCATGCAGAAGAATTCCAAAAAATTTATGTAGATACTCTGCCCTCAAGCAAGGATAGCATAACTCCCCAGTCCTTAAGTGTGGTCTGCACATAGTGACTTCCTTCTAAAAAGTTCATTATGGGAAGGGGAGGAATAAAGAGTAACTTTACAATGAAAAAACCTGACAAACTCTGTCCTAGTCAGGTGATCAAGGTGAATAATAACAGTGTCATATCATGTTGATAGGATGGATCTTTGATATGGTGTGATGAGGATGGCACTTTCCTTCTGTGATCATCTATCCTCCAGCCCCCCCAAAAAAACAAAAAAACAAAACTATAAACCCAGTCTAATCAGGAGAAAAACATCAGAGACATTTCACTTGAAAGACATTCTACAAAGCAACCAGTACTACTCAGAGCCAGGAAGAGACCAAGAAGACATGCTGCTAAAATGTGATGTGGTTTTCTGGATGGGATCCTGGAAGAGGAATAAGATAAGGTGGGGGGGGGGGGACTAAGGGCATGTGAATAAACTATGGACTATAGTCATTAATAATGGATCTTTGTAGGTCCGTTAATTGTGACAAATGTACCATACTGATATAAGATATTTACAGTGAGGGAAATTGGGTGCTGATATATGGGAACTCTCTGTACTCTCTTCTCAACCTTTTTTGTAAATCTAAAACTGTTCTAAAAAATAAAATCCACTTAAAAATATATATCCTTGACAACAGATGAATTATATTTTGTAATACTAATAAAGGACATTTTGGAGCTTAAGAATTTAAAAAATACTATTTAGTAGAATAAGACAAAAATGTGAAATATTTAACAATAAATCAGGCATCTTTTGTAAACTACAAGGCTTTGACAAGAGAAAAAGTCCTATATAAGGGAGGAAATATACCTGTATAGGGGTCATGACTTAATATTATTACCAATTCTCCTCAAATTTATCTACAGATTAAGTGCAATTCCAAAGTCCCAGGAGTATTGTTTTAGAAATTGACAAAATAATTTAAAAAATTTGTAAGGACATGCAAAGACCAAACTTGAAGGCCTAATACTACCTGATTCAAGACTGAATATTCTCTGTGAAAATGTCATCCACAATCAGAGGAGGTGGTTCATGTACTTGCACATGAACAGTTGCCAAGGGATTTAACTCAGGGTGAATCCATCATTAGCAGGGAGCAGGGTGCACAGCTGCAGAATCTTTGATGTGTTTATGCTTCAGGCTTTTCCTTCCTAAGCAATAATGATTTTTAATTTCTCATTTAAACAAGTCCAATGTCAGTTCCCCTGGTGCCTGCTAAGCCTCAAAGTATAAAATGTAGCTTCTCCCATCTCTCAGAGTCCTGCAGATCTTCAGGAAGATGGCAAGGAGACCTAGATCCATATAAACACTCATGTCCTTTCCATTGTTCCTTCTCATTAATGTCAGCTCATGATACATACACCCTGTTGTGTGTGTATATGTGCATGTGAGCATGTGCACATGCTGGTGGAAGAGAAAAAAGGGATACGACAACACTCCTCTCCTTTGAATATTCCAGTCCAAATAGCTACAGGAAAACAAATACCTGGCAGCTCCAGAATAGATCAGGTGATAATTTGCTTGTGCTCTGTGGAGCAGACCCGCCTCTCCTTTCTCTATACCTACTTGCCCTCTGAGCTTTTTCTTCTGCATGTTTTGCATCTTCTTGGTTCTCAGAGATGACTTTCTGATTCATCTACCAGCCTACAAACTGTGACCATCTCCAAATGTGAACCTAGCATATATTTCCCTGAATATTTTATTTATCTAAATTATGCTTTAAACTTGAAACTTTAGCTTCTATCAAAACAGTTTATAATCTCAATGTTGTAAATGGCATGTTTTAACCATAATATGTTAAAATTTGAAGAGACTTCATAATCATGGTACAGCTACTATCCCAAACGCTTCATGCCAAACAAAAGAAAACTGAGGCTTGAGTCAATGAGTTTTTTCAAGACCACACAGATGATTGAGCAAAAGTATAATGAGAATTCAGGTCTCCTGGGTTCTAATTAAAGGTATCACCACTATATCCATCCTACAGTCTCAGGTTCTGTGACAGATCAAGCACCACCTCTGTTAAGTTGCCAAAACTTGGAAGCAGTAAGAAGGGTAAGAAACATATTGTACCCTTCCTTTCACACAGGTGCATATACATTGGTGCGTACAGGTGCATACACACACACACACACACACACACACACACACACACATTCATAAAGCCATGTGATAAAATAAAAGCCATCTGTATGAATGAATACATCTATGTTTTATATTGAAAATATGCTTTTAAAGAGTATTTTAGCTTCAGAGAATTGGTGGTTCATAAGGTCGCTACCAAGAGTAATGCTATGGGATACTGTGATTCTCATCTTAGATATGTCCTTTAATACATCTTACTCTCAGCTGCCCTCTCTGAGTCAGTCAGTCAGTCAGCCAAGGGTCCAAGCACTTAGAACACACGTTTGCTGGACTCTGAAACTCACACTCACCCTCTGCTTAAATCTCAAATCCATTGATTTTACAGCATAGGTCTTATTTTCCCCAAGTGCAGAGACTTTCCCTCCATTTCCTTTTCTTTAGCGCACTCCACACTGCACCTAGCCAAGTTATACACAACGAATGCCAGCCAGTTGGCTGGATATCAGGTTTGCCCATGGACTCTCTCTCCAGTCCCTTCCTGATCTTCATCTTCCCCACACACTTTCATTTGCGTCAGCCCATTGGCACATATCTTGTCTCTTCAGGGTTAACTGTTCATGGTGATACTGGCCAGTGGCTCTCACAGGAGTTCTGCCTCTGTGTCCACAGAAACTGCCAGTATTGGCCTTTGGAGCTTTGGAGACATAATCCTGTGGTATTCATCCTTCAGGATGAGGCAGAAAGTTAAGGTTAATGCAGAAATAATGGGGTCAGATTCCTTCTGATGCAGATCCATCCCATCCCTCAGAGCTTTCTCTCTGTCTCTCAGCCTTCCCAGAATCTGAAAACCTGGCATCAGAGGGACAAGGCTGCTCTCCTCCATCCTCAATTATTCCCTAGGGTTCATTTCCCAAAGTCAGCTCTGAGCCATGAGTTTCAAATCCAGTCATTACACAGAAGCACCAAACTATATCACATACATCAACATTCCTCATTATATTTCCATCCATAAATATTGGAACAAATCATGCAACACATTTATTACATACATATAACACATTCTCCTCCCTCAGACTGTAATTAAATAATGATACCACAGAAGCTAGAGAAGTTAGAATTCACCACCAGATAGTTTTCCCATCTGCTCTGGCACCAGCTCTGGGTCTCAGCAAATCTAACCTGGAAGAGAATTCCAGGGCCCTCATAAATGACTGGTCTGAGCACAACACCCCTTCCAAAGCAGCACGGTCATAGGGACACCTGGAAGGCTGTAGTAGAGAGGCAGTGTCCAGATTCATTTCCCAGGAATTTCCATGAATAAAGTATAATTGTGGGATTATTTTAGGAAATCTCTCTGAGTTTTTAGGTCTATTCAGTACAGAGCTGCCTGGAGCTCACAGAGTGAGTGTGAAGCAAGAGTGGGAAGCTGGGTGCTTGAATCCATGGTCTGCAAGGGGCATCAAAGAAATTCATCCTCAGTTCAGGTGCCAAGAATGACAATGGCCCCAGTCATAATTGAGATTCATACAAATGCACCAAGAGCTTTCAGGCTTGTTCACACTGATTTTTCACCAGCATGCTCTGTAACATAAGAATGACTAATAAAGATGGAATAACCTAATATAGACCTTAACACATGCTAGGTAGCTCAAGATACCCCATCTCGTTTAATCTTCACAACAGTCCTAAGCCTATAGAAACTATTATTTTATATAAAAATGGAGGGTCAAAGGGGGTTCAGTAATAGGCCCATGGGCATACCATGTCAGCATATAAATTCAGATTTCTCTAAATTGGACAATCAGGCATTTCCCTTTCACAATTCTGCTTTGCATAATTAGTAGTTAAAGAAAAATTATAATTTATATAAATATCAATTACTTTGTGCTTGTTCTCTTGATATTTTCTCTTACTCAATCTTCATTTCAGGCAAGTAATTAAATCCTTTTATGCTTTCAATTCCTCAACTCAGGGGCAGTTATCAAGATAGAAGAAAAAGACATCCAAAACTCAAAAAAAAAAAAAAAAGGCTTTCCTGCCTGTCATAAAATTTTGGATTCATAAATTAATGATAACAGGTACCTGTCCAGATTGGCAAATGATTAAAAGTTTTAGAGTAAAAGGGAGGACAGAGGGAACCCCATAGGGGGGTAAACCTCCCAAGAGAGAAAGCTGGAGGTGAGTACCAACAGTCATCAGAACTAAATGATATGTTCCTGTCAAATCAAATGTTTGCCTTTCTAGAAAGATTTAAAAAAGTATGCAAAGGAAAATTAGGATACATATATTCAGGGAAAGTAACTTATTATTTTCTGTGTGCTTGGGTGAGAATAAGGGAAAGGGTTAACAGTAACTGTTATACTCATGTCAGCCCTAGGGATGACAATCCCACACTTCCCTCAATGGTCCTTTCTGATGTGTACAAACCTGGCATTTTGATTCTTTTTTTTTTAAGTCTGTTTATTTATTAGGGCACGTAGGTGGCTCAGTCAGCTAAGCATCCGACTTCGACTCAGGTCATGATCTCGCAGTTTGTGGGTTCCAGCCCTGCGTCGGGCTCTTTGCTGACAGTTCAGAGCCTGGAGCCTGCTTTGCATTCTGTCTCCCTCTCTCTCTCTGCCCCTTCCCCATTCACACTCTGTTTCTATCTGTCTCTGTCTTTGTCTCAAAAGTAAATAAATGTTTTTAAAAAGTTTATTTATTTTGAGAGAGAGAGAGAGAAAGAGAGAGCATGTACACAAGTGGGGGAGGGGCAGAGAGAGAAAGAGAGAGAATCAAGCAAGCTCCACACTGTTAGTGCAGTGTTGCACTCGGGGCTCAAACTCATGAACTGTGAAATCACGACCTGAATCCAAACCAAAAGTTGAGTGTTTAATCGACTGAGCCACCCAGGCATCCCTGGATTCAATAAGTCCAAAATTCAATATATTTTTTTCGAATGTCTGAAAGGACATGTGTGGGGATGCAAGAGAAATGTTGATCCTGATGGTGGTGGGAGCCAGCAGCAATCTTGGAGCCCACCAGTGGAACAATGAATACAAAAGATACAGTTGAAGTACATTAAGGAATGCTATATAGAAAGAAAACTAATGTGCACACATAGCAACATAGATGGTCTTGAATAAAGGAAACAAGTGAGAGAGAAAACATAATCCAAAGCAGAATGACATTTAGTTCCATCCATATCCAAAGAATTGTTATATTCAAACCCCTATATCAAACCCATTGGGTATATGGTTCCTATGAGAAGATGGTTGGAATGGGAGGGAACAATAAAGCATAATGTGACATGAGGTGGATTGCACACACCATGGATGTGCTGAGTATGATTAACCTGAGTCTGATCCCGAGTGCCGTGCAGTGGGTGAAACACAGACTCCTATCCCCAAAAATAGTAGAATCAATGGTATTGGACCTGCCCCCTCATGACAGATGAATATAAAACTGGATATAATGTATGAAGCAAGTGCTTCAGGCATTGGGAAACAGGCTGGGCAGAACTCCATACCCTGGGAAAAAGAAAACATATGAAAGCATAGCAGGTGGCCTCATGTTCACCTGGATCCTTGATCGATGGCACTTTCTCAGTGTGATACAGGGAGGGCCTGTCTCAGCCAGAGCAATTCCTCTTTTCTGAGTTGAGGAGGCAGAAATCAGACACCAGAGTTAATAAACTGATGAAAATATGCCAGGCAAGTTACAAAAGAGAACAGAGACCCAAGACCTCTGTATAAGGACTGGGCTGAGGGCTGCGGATGTGAGGTCAAGATACCTATGAGGTCAAGCAGTGTAGTCCCCTCCCCATATTATGGCCCTGACACCAGGGTGGCACCAGGTTGACTCTGGTCAGTCACCAGGGTGACTTGCATTCTGAGCCCTTGAAAATTGGAGGAGGTGAAAACAAAGCTATGGACATCAAATTTCTGGGGGCCAAGAGCCTATCAGCCAAGCTGTGGGCTATTCTCTTTCCTTCTCTGCTACTGTCTATGTCCAGAACAGCCATCCCAGCAGCCAAGGTATCCCACCTCTATGTAGACGTGATTGTTATTGCAGTTTGTCAATAACATCAATGTAACAAAGAACATGGAATTATTTTGTGATGATAATTACCATTGGAAAGAGAAAGGGCTCAGCTCAGGGGTACTTTTACAGAACTGAAAGGGGCAGCGTTCTCATTCGACCTCAGCCTAACCTCATCCACTTCTCTCTGTTCCTCACAGAGAAAACTGCTCTCTGCCCACAGTAGTATACATAGCCATAGTCTCTGCCCCACCACCTGCCTGCCAGGCCTTCACTTTATAGCTGAGCGCCCCAATGGATTCTGGTAAATAAGGGAAACCCCACACTGACTATCCCAAGGAGGGGTTGGGGAAATAGTGGGGATTTCTGTCTCTGGGGAAAGGACTTGCAGGGGGCAGCCTGTTTGGGTCACTTCCATGATGACAGAGTGATATGAGATTCCAGGGATAAGAGTACTACCTTGAGTTTGGTTACAAGACCCTGTGAGTTTTGTGGCCTGAGTCTCTAGGGCCTGCAAAGGATGATGTCTGAGACTTATGATGTCAATCACATCACGGGTAGAGCAGTGAGTGTCACTAGGCAGGGGCTTTGCCTGTCAAATGTCTTGTGTCCTGGGCTCTTACCTGTGAAGCATGGCTAGTGGTCAGATGACTGATCTTGAGGGATGTCTTCTCCACACTCAGCTTTTTTTTCCCACTTCTGTGGTCCCTGCCCAAACTGGGTGAAGGATTGCATGTTTCATCCTATGGCTCTATAGCTACCACCCATTTCCCTAGGTCCCAAACTCTTTCTTCCTCACTCCCAGGTCAAAAGTTGAGTGTCAGACTTGCCTTGGGAGTCTGCACTGACACTCAAGGCCAGGCCCCTGTGGGCCTTTTGTGAGAGCAGAAGCTCTAACTTGTCCCAGTTTGAATTATCTACTTTTTCACCCAGGATCTTCGAAGTTGGTCAAGACAGGGAGAATATTAGTCTGGGCTCAGAGTGGTAAGATCTCCAGAAGTTTGCACACCAGACCTACTGTGCATGGCTTTGGTTCCATTCCTGCTGAGGATGTTGCTTCTCTTGGCTGAGAGGCCTCCATCAACCTGTGGTGTCTCTCCTTAACAACTCTGTCATTTGGTTTTCCCAGCTTCTTGAGTGACAGGATAATTCCTGTCTGCCCACAAAGACATTCTGAAGATTTCCAGGACTCACAGACAGAAAGGGCAGTCAGGTAACACCCTCCACATTGATGACTTAAACCCTCATGTGTCAGGAAGAGATGGAGCATGGAGACCACTGGGTCATCCCTGGGCAGGCTGAGACTTTGGAGACATGGTAGGGGGATCATTCTTGCTGACCAATGTGTGTAGACTATGAGTAGACAGCCAGTAGTCCCGCTGCCCACTTCAACCTGGGTTCCATGGACTCCCTTGGATAATTCAAGGCCCAGCTCACCTCAACCAGCCTTTCTTTGATTAAGGTGAGAGAGAGATTCCTTTCTCTTGGGTTGGCTCTGTCTGAACCTGCCACAAAGCATCTATACAGACCAAATGATCTCTTAAAGGTAAACCTTTCTTCTGCACCCTTTTATCCTACCTTCTAGTGACCCTGGCTCATTGTTCAGGGTCACCCATTCTAGGCATATGTCACTTTCTCTTGCAAACTCCCCACCAAAACCTGAGGGACCTAATCTTGTGGGCAGAGCAGAAGTAGAAATTTTTCCAGGTGCAGCAGGAGCTGGGAAGCATATGCCATTCAAGGACAGCAAATGCTAGGCTGAAGTGAAGGGCAACCTGAAAGTTTCACCTCCCTGGGTATGGTGGTGGTGATGGCAAGGCTAGTGCTCCCTGAGTCTTGCCATGTGCTTGGTGCTGCACAGAGCCTTGTCACCCTGGGAACTATAGTATTTAGTCCTCACAGTTTGTCTGTGGGAGGTATTGCTATGATATCTGATTTACAGAAAGGAAAATGGGGACTGAGAAGTTGGGAGCCTCCCTCTCATACCCACCCCTGGGCTATGCTCCCAGAAGACTGAATCACTGAGGAGAGCAAGGAGGTGAGCAGCAAACATGGCCTAGGAGGTAGTGCCCTACTCAGGAATCAGTACAGTTGCTAACTCACCATGTGGTAGTGGACAGTTCCCACTCTGTGTCTCAACACCACTTGCCAGCAAGTGGGATGGTCGCCTCCATCCTCTGCACTCCCAGGCCCCTGTGAAGTTCTAGTGATCCAGGGCCTGGGGATCCAGGGCCACTGCTTTTCTTTTGAAGCCATCATCCCAAGCCCTTTCAGAGGGAGAAGGGGAGAGACACAGGCTACTCTCTCCACAATTCTCAGCTTATGCCCGGGCTGAACTTACTTCAAGTGCATGCCTGGGTAAGTGCCTCTGATTTCTCAATGAGAGTAGTAATCGATGGGGGCCCAGACTGTTCCCCCTACACCTGTCAGAGTCAGGTCTTAGGGTTAAGGCAAGGCTTCACCAAGCATCCCCCCACTCTGTGTCCTGGGAGCACCTCTGCCTCCAGGTCAGGGCTTAGTGTCACAGCAGCCTGGGGCAACAGGACCTCCCCACAGGAACACTGAACACGACAACTCAGGAGGCAGTTGAGGATAGATTGTCACCTGACTTTTCCATGCATAAAAGGGAGCTAAGAGGGGTCAGGTTACTCTGCCAAAGCCACACAGCAAGCTGGTGGGCACAATGGGATTTTTCCATGACTTTCCAGGATGTTGTGTTCTACCTAGTGGGTGCCAGGCTCTGACTCCTTGATTGCTAGGTACAAATGCTCAGAGGGCTCAGAGGGACCTTCAGTCCCCATACTCTTGCCTACCCATGATCTTCAGCAAGTGCAATGACCTATCTGACCCATTGCAGGATGAAATCTTCCCATGGGACTGGCTTCTCCTGGGGGTGAGTTAGTAGAGGGAAAAGCAGCCTCGCCATCTGCCAGCTCCATGTGAATATTCAACTCCACCAAAGTGCAGGACCTATATCATCAAGTGAATAGCCCTGGCCAAACACCCCAATTCACCATCTGCCCCTGCCCAGAACCTTTGGTGCCCCAGCCCCTAAAGTTTCTGTGAGGCCAGATAGAGATGGTATCTGCTGTGATGCCAAGCCCTGGGACTTTGGTGGGCTTTTCTGCCTTAGAATAAATTCATGTCTACTTTTAGGATCTGAAGAACTGGACTCCCTTCCCATCCAGGTGTCACTATTGGCCACTCAACTCAGTTCCAGGTGTCCTGGCCACCTGGAATAACTGAGCAGATCTGATCTCTGCAAAGTTTCTGTTCTTGCCTCCAGGACTGTTCTGTCTCAGAGGCATCCCTGCACCCTGAGAGAGGTACAAGGTTAGATAACATTTTTCTCAGAATGAGTGGGTGAGGGTCTTCCAGCACACCAGTAGAAGCATGCCCCAGGATAAAAAAAAAATCTTCTGTAAATAGGAAGTCCTTCCTAAAAGGGAGAGTTGGGAAAGCCAGGAACCTCGAGGACTACACTGCAGCACCTCAGTCTCCTGGATTAAAAATACCTTTGTTTTTGGAGGTTTAGTCAGGATGCGTTGCATCCAGAGGGGTGCTTGGATTGGTCAGACACTGAGAATTCTGAGCAGAGATTCACCAGAGCAGCCAGGTCGTACAGTGAGTGACACCTCTTGATGCTTAACTGGCCTCCTGAAGGACAAGGAGAATGACAGGGTGTCTGTGATCAGACTTTCTTCTTCACTCTGGAACAGATACAAATCAGTCCACCAAACTCCCCTGCCCAGCAGTATCTATAGAATCCAAGGTAACACTGACCCTCACAGAGGCTGTCTGCACTGTATCTGGGACCTCCTGGCCCAGCAGGACTCATTCTTGAACATTTGCTATACCCCAGAAAAAAGAGGCCTGGGGTTAAGATATCCATCAGATTAGACCAACAAGCATGTATTAGCCAGCTGTGGTCCAGGCACTGGGGAACAAAGCAATCAGATAGGATCCAGATTTTGCCCTCTTAAGCTGACAGTCTTGCTGTGGGGGAAGGGGATAGACATGATAAGCGGAGGGCAATAATATGGGATGTTGGAGGGTGATATGCTGATTTGTATACTCCCAGTACCCCAGATATTGGAAGGAGAATTCACCCTGGGCAGGAGTGAATAAGGACAGCATGGGGGCAGAGGGCAGTTGATTGGCCACTGACCATGGATAGGATTGCCTTTTAGCAAATAGAAACATGAGGCATTTCAACACAGGTGAAACATTGTTCCTTAATTGTGGGCTGGGCATACTGACTTTCTTTAAAAAGTATGCAATATGGAAAAGGAAGTAAAAGAATAACTTTAAAGTGGATACACCATTCAGCCAGATAAGCAAGGCCAGCATCAGAAGAGGTAAGTCATGTTGATAATATGTATACTTGAGATGGTGTGATAAGCATGGCACTTCATCTCTGTGATCTTGTTCCAAAAAATCCCATAACTTCTGTCTAAATATGAGGAACATATCAGACAAATCCTGACTGAGGAACAGTTTACTAAACACCTGACTTCAAGACAACAACAACAACAACAACAACAACAACAAACTATTTAGGTTATCAAAAAGAAGAAAAGCCTGAGAATGTATCATGTCCAAGAGGAGCCTGAGTAGACATGATGACCAAATGTCATGTGGGATTCTGCAAAAGGAACAAGACAGGGAAAAACTAAGGAAATCTGAATAAAGTAAGCATTTAGTTAATAATACTGTCATTGTTGGGGCACCTGGGTGGCTCGTTTATGCATCTGACACTTGGTTTTAGGCTAGGGTCATGATCTTGCAGTTCCTGAGCTTGAGTTCCACATCAGGCTCCACATCAACAAAGAGGAGCTTGCTTGGAATATTCATTCTCTCTCTCTCTCCCTCTCTCTTTCTCTGCCCCTCACCCCTTGTTCTCTCTCTCTCTCTCTCTCTCTCTCTCTCTCTAAGGTAAATAAACTTAAAAATAACACTGTTGAGGAGGGAGGAGGGAAGATGGCGGCGTAGGAGGACGCTGGGCTCACCGCGCGTCCTGCTGATCACTTAGATTCCACCTACACCTGCCTAAATAACCCAGAAAACCACCAGAGGATTAGCAGAATGGAGTTGCCGGAGCCAAGCGCAGACGAGAGGCCCACGGAAGAGGGTAGGAAGGGCGGCGAGGCGGTGCGCGCTCCACAGACTGGCAGGAGGGAGCCGGGGCAGAGGGGCGGCTCGCCGGCCAAGCAGAGCCCCCAAGTCTGGCTTGCAAAAAGCGGAGGGGCCTGACGGACTGTGTCCCCACAGCAAGCGCGACTTAGCGGCTGGGAGGTCATAAGTTAACAGCTCTGCTCAGAAAGCGGGAAGGCTGGAGGACAAAGGGAAGGAGAGCTGCTGAGCCCCCGGACGACAGAGCTCAGTTTAGTGGGGAACAAAGGCGCTCACCAGCGCCATCTCCCCCGCCCATCCCCCAGCCAAAATCCCAAAGAGAACCAGTTCCTGCCAGGGAACTTGCTCGCTCTGCGCAAACACCCAACTCTGCGCTTCTGCGGAGCCAAACCTCCGGCAGCGGATCTGACTCCCTCCTGCTGCCACAGGGCCCCTCCTGAAGTGGATCACCTAAGGAGAAGCAAGCTAAGCCTGCCCCTCCTGCCCCTGTGCACCTTGCCTACCCACCCCAGCTAATACGCCAGATCCCCAGCATCACAAGCCTGGCAGTGTGCAAGTAGCCCAGACAGGCCACCCCACCCCACAGTGAATCCCGCCCCTAGGAGAGGGGAAGAGAAGGCACGCACCAGTCTGACTGTGGCCCCAGCGGTGGGCTGGGGGCAGACATCAGGTCTGACTGCGGCTCCGCCCACCAACTCCAGTTATACACCACAGCACATGGGATGTGCCCTGCAGGTCCTCACCACACCAGGGACTATCCAAAATGACCAAGCGGAAGAATTCCCCTCAGAAGAATCTCCAGGAAATAACAACAGCTAATGAGCTGATCAAAAGGGATTTAAATAATATAACAGAAAGTGAATTTAGAATAATAGTCATAAAATTAATCGCTGGGCTTGAAAAAGGTATAGCTGACAGCAGAGAATCTCTTGCTACAGAGATCAAGGGACTAAGGAACAGTCAGGAGGAGCTGAAAAACGCTTTAAACGAAATGCAAAACAAAATGGAAACCACCACAGCTCGGATTGAAGAGGCAGAGGAGAGAATAGGTGAACTAGAAGATAAAGTTATGGAAAAAGAGGAAGCTGAGAAAAAGAGAGATAAAAAAATCCAGGAGTATGAGGGGAAAATAGAGAACTAAGTGATACACTAAAAAGAAATAATATACGCATCATTGGTATCCCAGAGGAGGAAGAGAGAGGGAAAGGTGCTGAAGGGGTACTTGAAGAAATAATAGCTGAGAACTTCCCTGAAGTGGGGAAGGAAAAAGGCATTGAAATCCAAGAGGCACAGAGAACTCCCTTCAGACGTAACTTGAATCGATCTTCTGCACGACATATCATAGTGAAACTGGCAAAATACAAGGATAAAGAGAAAATTCTGAAAGCAGCAAGGGGTAAACGTGCCCTCACATATAAAGGGAGACCTATAAGACTCGTGACTGATCTCTCTTTTGAAACTTGGCAGGCCAGAAAGAGTTGGCACGAGATTTTCAGTTTGCTAGACAGAAAAAATATGCAGCCGAGAATCCTTTATCCAGCAAGCCTGTCATTTAGAATAGAAGGAGAGATAAAGGTCTTCCCAAACAAACAAAAACTGAAGGAATTTGTCACCACTAAACCAGCCCTACAAGAGATCCTAAGGGGGACCCTGTGAGACAAAGTACCAGAGACATCACTACAAGCATAAAACATACAGCCATCACAATGACTCTAAACCATATCTTTCTATAATAACACTGAATGTAAATGGATTAAATGCACCAACCAAAAGACATAGGGTATCAGAATGGATAAAAAAACAAGACCCATCTATTTGCTGTCTACAAGAGACTCATTTTAGACCTGAGGACACCTTTAGATTGAGAGTGAGGGGATGGAGAACTATTTATCATGCTACTGGAAGCCAAAAGAAAGCTGGAGTAGCCATACTTATATCAGACAAACTAGACTTTAAATTAAAGGCTGTAACAAGAGATGAAGAAGGACATTATATAATAGTGACAGGGTCTATCCATCAGGAAGAGCTAACAATTATAAATGTCTATGCGCCGAATACCGGAGCGCCCAAATATATAAAACAATTACTCATAAACACAAGCAACCTTATTGATAAGAATGTGGTAATTGCAGGGGACTTTAACACCCCACTTACAGAAATGGATAGATCATCTAGACACATGGTCAATAAAGAAACAAGGGCCCTGAATGAGACATTGGATCAGATGGACTTGACAGATATATTTAGAACTCTGCATCCCAAAGCAACAGAATATACTTTCTTCTCGAGTGCACATGGAACATTCTCCAAGATAGATCATATACTGGGTCACAAAACAGCCCTTCATAAGTTTACAAGAATTTAAATCATACCATGCATACTTTCAGACCACAATGCTATGAAGCTTGAAATCAACCACAGAAAAAAGTCTGGAAAACCTCCAAAAGCATGGAGGTTAAAGAACACCCTACTAACGAATGAGTGGGTCAACCAGGCAATTCGAGAAGAAATTAAAAAATATATGGAAACAAACGAAAATGAAAATACAACAATCCAAACGCTTTGGGACGCAGCGAAGGCAGTCCTGAGAGGAAAATACATTGCAATCCAGGCCTATCTCAAGAAACAAGAAAAATCCCCAATACAAAATCTAACAGCACACCTAAAGGAAATAGAAGCAGAACAGCAAAGGCAGCCTAAACCCAGCAGAAGAAGAGAAATAATAAAGATCAGAGCAGAAATAAACAATATAGAATCTAAAAAAACTGTAGAGTAGATCAATGAAACCAAGAGTTGGTTTTTGAAAAAATAAACAAAATTGACAAACCTCTAGCCAGGCTTCTCAAAAAGAAACGGGAGATGACCCAAATAGATAAAATCATGAATGAAAATGGAATTATTACAACCAATCCCTCAGAGATACAAACAATTATCAGGGAATACTATGAAAAATTATATGCCAACAAACTGGACAACCTGGAAGAAATGGACACATTCCTGAACACCCACACTCTTCCAAAACTCAATCAGGAGGAAATAGAAAGCTTGAACAGACCCATCACCAGCGAAGAAATTGAATCAGTTATCAAAAATCTCCCAACAAATAAGAGTCCAGGACCAGATGGCTTCCCAGGGGAGTACTACCAGACGTTTAAAGCAGAGATAATACCTATCCTTCTCAAGCTATTCCAAGAAATAGAAAGGGAAGGAAAACTTCCAGAATCATTCTATGAAGCCAGTATTACTTTGATTCCTAAACCAGACAGAGACCCAGTAAAAAAAGAGAACTACAGGCTAATATCCCTAATGAATATGGATGCCAAAATTCTCAATAAGATACTAGCAAATCGAATTCAACGGCATATAAAAAGAATTGTTCACCATGATCAAGTGGGATTCATTCCTGGGATGCAGGGCTGGTTCAACATTCGCAAATCAATCAACGTGATACATCACATTAACAACAAAAAAAAGAGAAAAACCATATGATCCTGTCAATCGATGCAGAAAAGGCCTTTGACAAAATCCAGCACCCTTTCTTAATAAAAACCCTTGAGAAAGTCGGGATAGAAGGAACATACTTAAAGATCATAAAAGCCATTTATGAAAAGCCCACAGCTAACATCATCCTCAACGGGGAAAAACTGAGAGCTTTTTCCCTGAGATCAGGAACACGACAGGGATGCCCACTCTCACCGCTCTTGTTTAACATAGTGCTGGAAGTTCTAGCATCAGCAATCAGACAACAAAAGGAAATCAAAGGCATCCAAATTGGCAAAGATGAAGTCAAGCTTTCACTTTTTGCAGATGACATGATATTATACGTGGAAAATCCGACAGATTCCACCAAAAGTCTTTTAGAACTGATACATGAATTCAGCAAAGTTGCAGGATACAAAGTCAATGTACAGAAATCAGTTGCATTCTTATACACCAACAATGAAGTAACAGAAAGACAAATAAGGAAACTGATCCCATTCACAATTGCACCAAGAAGCATAAAATACCTAGGAATAAATCTAACCAAAGATGTAAAGGATCTGTATGCTGAACACTGTAGAAAGCTTATGAAGGTAATTGAAGAAGATTTAAAGAAATGGAAAGACATTCCGTGCTCATGGATTGGAAGAATAAATATTGTCAAAATGTCAATACTACCCAAAGCTATCTACACATTCAATGCAATCCCAATCAAAATTGCACCAGCATTCTTCTCGAAACTAGAACAAGCAATCCTAAAATTCATATGGAACCACAAAAGGCCCCGAATAGCCAAAGGAATTTTGAAGAAGAAGACCAAAGCAGGAGGCATCACAATCCCAGACTTTAGCCTCTACTACAAAGCTGTCATCATCAAGACAGCATGGTATTGGCACAAAAACAGACACATAGACCAATGGAATAGAATAGAAACCCCAGAACTAGACCCACAAACGTATGGCCAACTCATCTTTGACAAAGCAGGAAAGAACATCCAATGGAAAAAAGACAGTCTCTTTAACAAATGGTGCTGGGAGAACTGGACAGCAACATGCAGAAGGTTGAAACTAGACCACTTTCTCACACCATTTACAAAAATAAACTCAAAATGGATAAAGGACCTGAATGTGAGACGGGAAACCATCAAAACCTTAGAGGAGAAAGCAGGAATAGACCTCTCTGACCTCAGCCGTAGCAATCTCTTACTCGACACATCCCCAAAGGCAAGGGAATTAAAAGCAAAAGTGAATTACTGGGACCTTATGAAGATAAAAAGCTTCTGCACAGCAAAGGAAACCACCAACAAAACGAAAAGGCAACCAACGGAATGGGAAAAGATATTTGCAAATGACATATCGGACAAAGGGCTAGTATCCAAAATCTATAAAGAGCTCACCAAACTCCACACCCGAAAAGCAAATAACCCAGTGAAGAAATGGGCAGAAAACATGAATAGACACTTCTCTAAAGAAGACATCCGGATGGCCAACAAACACATGAAAAGATGTTCAGCGTCGGTCCTTATCAGGGAAATACAAATCAAAACCACACTCAGATATCACCTCACGCCAGTCAGAGTGGCCAAAATGAACAAATCAGGAGACTATAGATGCTGGAGAGGATGTGGAGAAACGGGAACCCTCTTGCACTGTTGGTGGGAATGCAAATTGGTGCAGCCACTCTGGAAAGCAGTGTGGAGGTTCCTCAGAAAATTAAAAATAGACCTATGACCCAGCAATAGCACTGCTAGGAATTTATCCAAGGGACACAGGAGTACTGATGCATAGGGGCACTTGTACCCCAATGTTCATAGCAGCACTCTCAACAATAACCAAATTATGGAAAGAGCCTAAATGTCCATCAACTGATGAATGGATAAAGAAATTGTGGTTTATATACACTATGGAATACTACGTGGCAATGAGAAAAAATGAAATATGGCCTTTTGTAGCAACGTGGATGGAACTGGAGAGTGTGATGCTAAGTGAAATAAGCCATACAGAGAAAGACAGATACCATATGGTTTCACTCTTATGTGGATCCTGAGAAACTTAACAGGAACCCATGGGGGAGGGGAAGGAAAAAAAAAAAAGAGGTTAGAGTGGGAGAGAGCCAAAGCATAAGAGACTATTGAGAACTGAAAGCAAACTGAGGGTTGATGGGGGGTGGGAGGGAGGAGAGGGTGGGTGATGGGTATTGAGGAGGGCATCTTTTGGGATGAGCACTGGGTGTTGTATGGAAACCAATTTGACAATAAATTTCATATATAAATAAAAAAAATAACACTGTTACTGTTAATCACAATATGTTAAAGTGTTCATTAACTGTGACAAATGTACTATAGTAATTTAAGAATCTAATAGTATAGGAAACCAGGTGTGGAGAATATGGGAACTCTCTGTACTATATTTGCAATTTGTCTTTAAATGTAGAACACTTATAAAGTAAAAATATTATTAAAAAGTACAAGGCTCCTGGTTAAATTTGAATTCCAAATAAACAACAGATCATCTTTTAGCATAAGTATATCTCATGAAATATTTGAGACAGACTAAAAAATGTTTGTTTACTTAAGATTCATATTTAACTAGGCATCTTGCCTTTTACCTGACATAAAATACCCACAGAGTGGGTAGACTTCAGAGAAGCGGGGGGAAAGACACCCCATCAGCAGATGGCAACCTCCCCTCTCTACTCCTGCATTAAAAGTCATTTTACCAAAATCCACCCTGAAGGCTCAGCTCCTTAGAAGTTAGTTTCAACTAGGTCTGAAAAGAAATCATGTACCCTGAGCCTGAGGTTTTTAGTTTGTTTGCCAGATTTTTAAAAATGTTCCTTTCATTACTTGAGTAAAAATAACACAATTTTCTTATTATAAATGTTATATATATATATATATATATATATATATATATATATCATATAAAATTAGAAGTACTATTTACTAAAGTCAATGTTAGATTTAATAAACATTTTGAAAATATTAGTGAATAATTAAAATGTTTACAAATGGAAGGAAAGATTTTTTTTTATGTGTGACATTAGAATAATTAGAAAAAAAGGAAAACAACTGATTAAGGGACTATTTGAAACCTATATGAGGTGTTAAGCACTGATATCACTCCTAGCCTACTGTGTAAAGAGCACTTACAAATCATAGAGGGATGGGGACCCAAGAAGAAGGATGGGGAGGGGTAAGGAGAAAGAAACACAATCTTCTGCCAAGCTGCACCTGGATTTAAAATTTCTCACCCTGTATTACCCCACCTAGGCCACATTTGGGGCCAAACCAGCCACATCCTCAGCCTCACCCCAAAAGCCTACTGCCTGGGACTGAGGCAGGCCAGGACTTTGCTCTTGAACCCTGCAGGTGAGGCTGAAGGCAGTGCAGGGCTCCCCAGCTTTAGAGCGTTGATGACCCCATGAATAATGGGCTTCTATCCTTGAAGGCTGGGGATTCCCACATACTTACCAACTGATCCTCTTCTAGGGTGACCTTCTGTCAGGGTGTGGGTGCCAGGCTGTACCCCCTCCCCACAGGTCACTCCTGCCATGAGCTGGGAACTGATTCTATACAACCTTCTTCCCAGAGGGTGGAGGATATGGGGATAGAGGACAGAATGCAGAAACCCAGAGCAAAGCCTGTGTCTCAGATATATCCACTGTCAACCAGTCCACTAAGGAGGCCCCCAGCCACTTCCTCAAGAGCTCCCTGCAAAAGATGAGAATACATAGGAAGACAGATGAATAAAGATTCTATGCTCCAGAAAAGCCTGAAGTTCCATCTCCCAGCTGTGTGCCCCTGCACAGATGTGAGTGAATGAAATACTTCTCAGGGCATAAGGAGACATAGGAGGATCTCAAGGGTGCATCAGTATATAAAAGAGAAATCCCTTATCTTTTGTTCTCTGGGATCCAGGGCAGGGCAGGGTTCAGGGGAACCATCATAGTAAGGCAAGAAGACAACACTGTCATTGGGCCCTTGGAACTGCAGTTTACTGACACTAATCTTAATGCCTGTAGATAGAACTCCCACCCTCATTTCTGCAGATGTGGCTCTAGAGGCTCAGCAGGAGGTGCTGTGCCTGGGTGGGTCCCCAAAACTTTCTGAGGAGCTTTGAATAGCTGCCTGTGCTGACTTCAGCCTCCCAAGCAGTTATTGTCATGAGTTCATTTGGGGCCAGGCATAGCCATTTAATTCCCTCTGCAAGGAGCTGCAGTTGGTGAGGCCATCAAACCTTCACTTGACCTCCACAGGTAAGCAATGAGCAGGAGACTTAGGGGACTAACACTGCTTGCATTATTGCCTCTCCTGACCCAGACAAGCAATCAATGCCCTCCTCCCCCACACTTACCCCACCCATCTGCACTCAAGTGTCATGCATAATTTGAATGATAGCTACTGCATTTCCATTTTGAAGGGAAAGCAGCGTTGCATAAATTCCCAACTGCTCTCCCATTGCCATCTCTTCCAAGCTATTTTCAGTGGGAGAGTTTGATGATTATTCAAGATGATTAAGATGATGAAAGCTGTATGTGGCACTAAGGACTTATGGAGAACATGCCAAATCCTCATAGTTACATTTCCCTTACTCCCATCACTTAGGGCTTGTGGGGTCTGAGAAGAATATGTATTTTATTTGGTATCATAGAGAGTTTCCACACAGGTAAATTGAGCTAAGTTGGCTGCTGCCCAGGGAGCTCAAATTATATTTGCAGAGACACAATCTTACCAAGATCCCTCATGGCCCTTTACAATTATCTCGAGCTTTATGATTTATAGAATGCCCTCACATGTTATCTCATGGACCCCTCCTCTGAGCCCAGCTTTACTTCTCACACATAAGGAGGGTCTCAGAGGACCAGGTGGCCTGCCCAAGGTCACATAGCCAGCAGATGGCAGAGATGGAAGGCAAACTCAGCAGGGCTTCCAGAGCCCAATGGTCACCTCACACACAGGCCCCAGACTTTCCCAGGGGCCCAGAGTCTCTGACTAGAACCTTGTGAGTCCTTGGCAGGCCCAGAAGCGGTTGTGAAATTGGGTATGCTCTGCACGCATCACCAGGCTGAGGAGGCATGGGAGAAGCATCACAGTCAGCTCTGCTTGGTAAGCTGCAATTTCATGGAGATAACAGGCCCAGGGAAGACAATTTTTCCTAATCTGGACACACAGAAATAACTTTCTAATTCAATCAAAAGTGCTACAGTGTAGAGATATGGGTCCTCTAGGAATTTACACAGGTCAAAGCCAAATTGTAGCAGGATTCTCACACAGAGAGTTGTGACACTGAAGGTTTTCTTTCCAGGAAGCAACTTTATTCATGCCAGCAAGTCTCAGTTGTGTTCGTACCCCAAGAACTGAGACCCGAATGCCACATGGCATAGTTTTTTTTAATACATTTTCTATTTCTTTGTCTCCCATATATGGTAACATGCAAACACGCAGTCTGATTAAGTGGTCTCATGTTACAAGGTTGTGAGGGGCTTCATGTGTGCTTATAGCCAGGTTGCCTTGAGCATTTATTTTTCTCACATTCCTTAGGAAGGGGACCCTACCACAAAATAGTCAGAGAGCCCGTCATTTCTCTGTATTTGTTCAGACTCTGCAATACAACTGAATTCAGTGTTAGTGAGGTGGAGCAGGCAATGTGGTATAGACATACAATCATTAAATTGTGGTTATAGGCATACAATGGAAAACTATTTAGCAATAGAATTCAACAAACTAATACATAAAATGATATGGATGATGCACAGAGATGGCATGCTGAGTGAAAAGACTCAATTAAAAAATGCACACTGTGTGCTCCTGTATATATGAAGATGCAGATCACACAGAGTTAATATATGGAATTAAATAGTTAGAAAAGTGGCTCTCTGGGAAGGGGCACTAGATAACTTTCTGTGAAGAAGCAGGTGTTTTATGTCTTAATACAAATGTGGGTTTCATGGTGTTTGCATTTGTCTACAATCATTCATACAGTTAAGATTTGTGTATTTCACTGCATGTACATTTTTCCCTGAAAAAAGTACACAATGTATGGTTTCACATATATTAAGTCTGAAAACCACCAGTGTCTATCCATGCTGTTAGAAATCAGAAGTGAATTATCTTTGGTGGGTCTTAGGATTAGAGCATGAGGAGACCCTCTAGGGCAGTGGTGATACTCTTCTTTTTGAATTGGGCTCTGAAAATTCTGTGCACTTATGATTTGTGTGGTGCTCTTTATGTTTATGACACTTCAATAAAAAGTTTATATCAAAATATTGAAGTCATCTACATTATGTTATTTTATTCCTCCCCAGTCTTATATAACTCTGGAGAGTAGTCCCTACTCCAAATGTATTTGTGAGCCATTCTGAAATGCTGAGGCCATTTTGGGTTCTCTCCACAAGGAACAGGAGTTTGAGTGGTTAGCATGGCAAAAGCTAGGAATCCTTGTCTCTCATTGGAGATGACTTTGTGTCTGAGAAGGGCCTGGGCCTGCTCTGTTCTCAGCCTGGCCAGGAGTTCTCAGGGGATTGTGGCCCAGCATGGGCATGCTGCTATGCTATGAGCTTCAACTCAAACCTCTACTGAGCACAGAGCCAAGACTAACACACACAAATTTTCTTACATTGGATAATGTGAAATCATAGCCTGCCACAGAGCTCCTAAATCCATTGGAGTTTACTGGCTGACAGCAGTAGCTTTTGTGCTAGTGAGGTGACTCTGAATATGTTCCTGGATGGGGGCTGGATGGGATCTGGTCACTAGAAAGACAAAGCTTAGAAGCTTGGAATTTTCATGACTAGAAGTTTGGAGTTTTCAGCCCTGCTCCCTACCCTCCAAAGAGGAGAGAGGGTCTGGAAATTGAGTTGATAATTGACCATGCCTATGTGATGAAGCCCCCACAAAATCCCAATAGTACAAAATTTGGGGAGCTTCCAGGTTGGTGAGCACATCTGCACACCAGAAGGGACATGCATCCCAGCTCCATGGGGATAAAGGTTCCTATGCTTGGGACCCTCCCAAACCTTGCCCTCTGTATCTTTTCATATGGCTGTCATCAATATCCTTTACCATATTCTTTTACAATAAACTGGTAAACAGTAAGTAAACATTTTCCTAAGTTCTGTGAGCCATTCCAGCAAATAATACAACCCAAAGAGGAGTTGTGGGAACCTCCAATTTATACCTAATTGGTCAGAGGCACAGGTGACAATCTGCATTTGCAATTGGCATCTGCAGTGGAGACAAGTGGTGGGCAGCCTTGCGGGACTGAGCCCTTAACCTGTGGGATCTGATGCTCTCTCTGGGAACATAGTGTTAGAATGAAGTTAAATTGGAAGACACCCAGCTGTTGTCACAAAATTGCTTGGTGTTGGACCACCAAACACACACATCTGGTGTCAGAGTGTTGTGAATGTGGCAGTCATGTGAGTACAGGAGCCACACAGGAGGAAGAGAGAGGCTGCCCACTCAGGTAACATGTGGGCTCAGGATTGAAATACATCCTCATTGTTATTCTCTTCAACCTGGGGCTTCCATGACAGAGCAGAGAGCTTTTGTGGGTGAGAGATACCTAATCCCCAGGATCCTGAATCCCCCTTTCCTGGTGGGTAATCATGTCAGAAGACAGGGTCCTCCCATCACTGAGAACGGGAGAATGCCTGGGCCCAGAATCCTCTGCACTAAACAGTGACAGGTCTCCTTTTCAAAGAGAATGTCCCCCACCCCCATTAGGCAACACTGACATCATAAGTTTATACTCCACAGACATGAACTATTTGACCTTCACAGCAACTTAGGCAGTCTTAGATTACCTTGCAGACCAGGAAGCCAGAGCCAGAAAGGTCACCTGACTGGGGCCACAGTCTCTGACCTAAACTTGAGATTGGGGCTTTTTCTACTACCTCTGACCCCTCTGCAGACCCTAGACCCTTGTTGTGTGCCTAAAGAGATGGGGAACATTGGACACTCCCATCCCACCTCCCTCTGCTACTCTCCTGGGCCCAAGCTATTCTTCTGCATGGGCTGCTGCACAGAGAACCCATCCCTCATTCTGTCATTATCTTCCCACCAGCCACTGATCCAAACCCATCCTCCTAACTAGACAGACAGCTGGTCGAGATGCAATTCCTCCTGCTTTCAGGGTGACGGGAGAAATTTTTCACATTGGCTGGTAAATGAGGAATGCAGCAGTATGCTACACTGGTATTAGAAACTTCTGGAAGCCCTGAGCTCTGTCCCACTTTCCCACACCCCATGACCTCCCATCTTACTGGAAGTACCAGATTTTCCTTTTTCTTCCCCAAAGGCAATGGAGGAAAACAAGAGTAAACAATAACACCAAACCAAATAAAACTAAATAACTCCTACCCAACTTTATTTTCTTTGGTCTAAAGGGCAATATACCAATAAAAATAAATGAAAGACTAACCTTTTGGCCAATCACAATTTAGTTTCTCTGCAACAAACAAACCCACAATCCTGCAATGCATATTTACATCTCATTAACCAAAGTCAAAAGCATCAAAAGTTATTAGGTCCAATTATCCTGTCAACTGCAGTTGGAAGAAATTGTCAAGGGTTTATTTATTCATTACCTTAGAGAGAATTTGAGTGGATTCCTCATTATTCACTGCCATATATATATATATATATATATATATATATATATATATATATTTAACTTCCTCTCCTCTTGTTTATTAAAAAAAATTGTTTTGGGTTTTCATTTCTCTGCAGTGCAGCAGCCTGTGAGTGTTCACAGGGCCAAGCCCAGGGCAGGCCTGGGAAGGGCTCATGTCGTCTGTGTCATCAGGGCCCAGTCATGGTCCAGCTATAAGTGACTAACAGGTTAGGAAGGCTAGGGTACATGCTCAGCTGCTGCATCCCCACAGATGCCCTTCTGTATCTCTTGGGAGGTTTAGACTGGCTAGCACACTTCTTCCAGGATCACTGCCTTCACTGCCAGCCTTGTGGGGCTAGGGTCCACTGGGCCCATTGTGTCCAGGATCACAACATTCTCCTTCCCTTGGGTTGGCATCTGTCACTGGCCTCAGCCCCCAGGACAGTCTTTGCTTGGCCAGAGGGGGCACCTCATGAATGCTTGTTGGGTGAATGGATGGAAATCTTGACAAAGCTCTTTACTGCTAGTGAGATTAGTGGGTCCAAGGCTGTGCCCAGATGTGTGGTCTTGGGCTTTGCAGGCTTCACCTGGAGCACCCTCCTTCCTGGAAGCTTCTGCCCTGCTTTCTCACTAGACCCTGTTGTCCAGCTTCCTTGGGACTCTGTTTTTTCCTTCTTCCCCTCTGAGTCTCTGTGCTGTCCCAGGTCACCTTTCCCTTCTCCCCTCTAACAGGGCAACCATATTAACCAATAATCCTTTAAGCCAAATAAAACCTTTGTCTCAAGGTCAGGCTTGATCCAGGCTCAGATTATTTACCACCCTCCAAATACACAGCAATTCTGCTGGTCTCCCATAGTTCTTAGGGTATCAGGGGTGATAGAAGGGGTCCAGGACTTTTAAAACTACCCTCATGCTTATTCATCAGATTTCTCCTCTGTAAAATGGAGCTAATAACACATGCACCCTATTCTGTGCTCCCTAGTGAGCAATCTTTTCTCACATTTTTATGGGTATGTTTTGGAGAGATCACTACATCAGGAGACTCCCCCTTCTTGTTCTTCTCAGTCCTGTAGTCCTTCATCCGTATCCATTATTATGAAGCCAAGAAAAAATATTCACAATTTAAGATAAATAAACTGAGTTCAGAATAATTAAATTGGTCAGAATCTATGGGACTCCATAGCCTATGTTACTAGCCACTATGAAACCACCTTCTGATTCTCTATTGATATGATTTTACATGACTGCTTCTATCACTCCCCCATGAGTTTCTTAAAGTTGGAATGGTATAAAAGAGAAATGGTATAAAAGAGAAAAAGCTATAAAACTCTTAGAAAACAAAGCACAACAAAAGAAAAAAAGAAAACAAACTGCACTTCATCAAGACTTAGAACTTTTATATATCACAAGACATTATCAAAAGAGGGAAGAGGCAAAATGGGAGAAAATATTTGCACAGCATATATCTGATAAGAGATATGACCCAAAATATGTAAAGAACTCTTACACATCAACAACAAAAGTCAGTAACCCAATTCAAGAAATGGACACAGGACTTGAATAGACATATCTCCAAAGAAAGTATACATATATATGGTCAGGAAGCATGTGAAAGTTATTCAATATCACAAATCATTAGGGAAATGCAAATCAAAACTATTTCAGGCTCACTAGAATGGCTACTATTTAAAAAAAAAATGGGTCACCTGGATGGCTCATCAGTTGAGCATCTGATTCTTGACTTTGGCTGAGGTCATGGTCTCATGGTTTGTGGGCTTAAGCTCTGCATTGGGCTCTGCGCTAATGGTGCAGAGCATGCGTAGGATTCTTTCTCACCTTCTCTCTCTGCCCCTCCCCTTTGCTCGCTCTCTCTCTCTCTCTCTCTCTCTCTCTGCTATAGCACTGACCCCACAGCTTTGCAGAAGTTGTCAATCTCTGCACAATTGAAAATATCAGGCAATTGTCTCTGGTGGGGGCTATCCAGTGCATTGCAGGATGCTTAGCAGCATCTGCCCACTAGATGCCAGCAGCACCCCCCTGAATTACAAAAACCAAAAAAGTTTATATATACTGCCTATGTCCCTGAGATGAAAAATAAACCCCAGTTGGATACCATTGCTGTATCATAATTGTTTTAGCTGCCAAGTGTCTGTGGTAGTGTTGAGTTGACAGATTATTTTCTCCCTAGCAGTGCCAGGGACATAGAGGTGATTGATTACCACTAGAAGAACTGGTTAAAGAATGAATGTTCAGAGTGAGTTTTTAAAGATGGTGACTGGAACCACAACACAGACAAAATGCTAGTGGGGATATGTCCTTATCTTCAACTCCAAGTGGGCATGAGTTTTCTAAATGAAGGTCATGTCTGCTTCCAGAAGGGAGAAACCCACCTTCCAGTTTCTGTAAGAGTCATTGAATTAATGCCTAATTTGTTGTTCTTGTTAAGTAACCTTACAAATATATTTCAGTTCCATTTGTGTTTGAAAGACACATGTATGGGGAAGTAAGGTAGTTTAGCACAAATAATACAAATCCGGAACATTTATAACAATGTTAATATGAAAGCTTTGGGCTGGCAATGAGAAGATATGCTACAAAAACTGATAGTTCAATAGTTTTGCAGGCTTTGAATTTTCTCTCAATTCCGAAGGGAAGGAAAACTTATAGGACACTGGTATTTTCCAATCATGACTGGTCTCCATGTCTTGAAGAAAGAAAGATTCTTTTCACTAGGTGTGCATGAACAATAATTCCAGAAGCCCATAAGTATCTGGAGAATTTCATAGTTAATATAGTACTTTCATGGAATGGGCTCAAGAAGCTCTGTGAACACTCTGGGTGATCATATAGCTGAGTGGGGGTGAATACTCTGGGACGGGGAGGAGAGTACTACAGCTGAGCACGTGTCAGTCCAAGAAATACAGTCCTCCCAGGTGCTTCAGCTCTGATTCTTATGCTCACTTGTTAAACAAATTAAAAAAAAATTGTATTTATTTTTGAGAGAGAAAGAGAGAGAGAGAGAGAGAGAGAGAGAGAGAGAGAGAGAGAATGAACAGGGTAGGGGTGGAGAACTTGAAGCAGGCTCCAGCCTCCACACTGTCAGCACAGAGTCTGACATGGGGCTCAAACCCATGAACCGTGAGATCATGACCTGAGTCGAAGTCTGATGCTTAACCAACTGAGCACCCAGGCACCCCCTTACACTCACTTTTTAGCCTCCAGAAACCTCTGTTTTCTGGGCCTTTTTACAGCCCTGAAAAGGAAAGATTAATTACTGGTTAGGGTGCTAGAATCTGGTAGACATGGAATTTTAAGTGACAAATCTTAGACTTGAGTCTGAATTCTTCTATTTTCTACCTTATAACAAGTTGTTAGGCTCCATGAGCCTTAGTTTCTTCAATTGAGAAATTAAGAAAATAGGATTGTGTACTTCTCAGAGTGGTTATCAGGAATAAATAAACTAGTGTTGAGTAATGTGATTTGAAAACATGAGAGCACATGTAAAGTTGGAAGTTGCATTCATCTTTAGAGCATAACAGTTGTTAGCATTGCTTAGAAATTACATAGCCACAGCAACCAAACAAAACTGTTTCCTCCTTGCATTTAGAGTAAAACCAGAAATAAAGCAAGAATGCTTTTGGATCAAGATAGCATTACTAAGCCACATCTTCAGGTTTGGACACTTCAACAAAGCACAAAGGAGAACTCCTTGTGGCCTATAAGAAAACAAGGTTTCTGAAATCTGGACCCCTCCTCTGAGCAGTGAGGTTGTTCTTGATTGACTAGCCCCCAGTCTGTCCCCTGTAGTCATGAACAACACAGGAGGTACTGGGATCCAGCCCCAGGTCATGCTTTTAGGAGATGATTTTCAGAGAGTCTTGTGTTAAGCCTATTTGAAGATATGGAGCAGCTGGGGCTCTTTACCCTTTGGCCAATGCTCATCCATCCTGTCTCACACTGAGGTGTGCCCAGGTAAGCCAGGAGAGAGTGATGGGATGGAAGGCTGAACACATCTTAACCAGTCAGAAAATGGACTTTCCAGAATTCTTTGCCCCTAAGTTCAGAATCCAGATCTGAGAGGGTGAGGCTGAAGTCAGGATGCAGACACAGCCAGTCATGTCTGTTCTAGAGCTATAGAGCCCCTCCCCTTGCAAGCACTCAACCCCAGAAACTGCTGACAGGATTGGGACAAAATCATCACCATTTCCCATTCTAGTTATTTGAGGGGGACACAGGAAGAGCCTTGGAGCAGCATCCGGATCATTCCCTCCTCTGCCCCCTTCAGGTGCAAGGTGGTTACTCAGATAACACACACCTAGAGTGGCTATATTGTTCATTAAAATATTGTGCTACAATAAGTGCTACATTTGTAAAATAGCTGCTATACTGAGCATGTGCATGCACACACACACACCTGTGTTACCAATCAACCCAACCCTCTGGACTCCACAGAACTCACCATTCCTGGGAAGTAGCTGCAGGCAGAGGAAGGGCTAAAGGACCCTTCTATGGCTACTTCCTGCTTTTGCTTTGATGAGTCAGTGCGCTGCTTTGCCTGTTGTCAGACACAGTGCATAACACTCTAATGGCTAGCCATGTCCTTGCTCCAGGGTTCATACCAGAAAGAGAAAGGCAAAGGTGGGCCAGAAACAACTTGCAACAGAAGATTGGAGCTCCCTTAGCCTATCCCTCAGCCCTCATTAGTGCCCTCTAGATGCACTATCTTTGAGATATAGAAGTCCACTCTACAATTAGAAAAACTGAGTCTCAAGCCTTGTCCCAGCTGGTCAAGGTATCATGGACCAAGCAGTTTGAACCCCAAGGCAGAACACCCCCAGTGGATGAGGAACCTGAACTCCTGCATCTCATTTTGTTACCTGACCCCAGTGATGTAGCCCTTTGCTTTAATAGAAGATTCTGGGGGTTTCCAATGCCCACTATCTCAGGACTAATTAGCACACAAGACAGAGGAGCCCTTGACAGGGAGAGAACCTCAGCCTCTCCTTTTCCCTGTTTTTCATCTCCTCTCCCAAGGACACGGTTAGTTTGGCTTCTATAAAGTGTGTCTGTTTGTTTTCTTGAAGGGAGGTTAATGCAATATAATACCCATTAGTGATTCAGGCATGGTCAAGGGCCTAACTGGGAAGGCCAAACAGACTTCAAGCTCAAGAAGCTGATAGTTTAGTAACAGAGCCATTCATGTGGACAAGTGATGGAAATGCTCTGAGTTCATAAATTATAGTAATCATGAAGGCTGAGAGTGCAGAGGTGGTTTGGTGAACTCTTCCAGTGGGAATTTTCAGAGGCAGTGAGCATCCCTCTGAATGACCTGCACAGACAGAAGGGAACTAAGCAGAATGACCCAGGGTAGGGTCTGAGCCGCTCTCCCACTGAGCCTTGAGCCACCCTGACTTCTGCTCCATAAGAGCAGAATGAGGCACCTGAAGTTGGATCAATGGTCAGTGAGGGCTCCCATAAAGACACACACCTGTGTTGTCCCCACTGCAACAGGGAGCCTCATCAGATGGGGCATTTCCACTTTTGACTGCTTCCACACACATTGTTCTCTGGAGCATGTTCCTGGCCTGGCTACATCACTTACCAGAAGTGTGATTTCAGACAAACTACTCAAGTTTTCTGAACCTTCATTTCCTCATCTGTAATAACACCTCTTGGTAGGATTGTTGAGAGATAAAAAAGATGATTCATGTAGAGCCCTGGGCGCAGTGCCTGCCATGTGGAATTTCTCTGTAAGAAGCCGCTGTGGTTATTTTATCAGGTCTGACAACTGTTCTATGAGGTAGGCAGAGAGGGATAACCATCTTCATTTCACAGATGAAGAAACTGAAACTCATGATTAAAATGTCTTACCCAAGCAAACTAAAACTAATCTTATGATTAAAACATTGACTAAAGCAATGTGATTTATGATTATTTAAAGTTGCCCTTTCTGTAAATGGAAGCTGCCTAGACAAATGGGCTTGTAATAGGAGAAAAAGCAGGCAGACAAGCCCAGCTGGGAGACTGCCCATGGCTTCAGCCTTTGTGCATGATGACTGCCCTACACGGATTTTAAAAAATCACTTGAGGGAGTGGGTCAGAATTCTGTGATCTCATCTCCATAACCCCATGCTGTGAATGGTGAGCTCCTCCTTCTATGCTCAGTCTCTCCTCTCTTGAAGTAAAAAAGACCCTCTGCATTTGCCCAGCATTTTAACATCCACTAAACTCTTTTTTAAATACATTTTTTGATCCACAAATAATGCAGCAGCTAATAAATCTGTACTATCAGGTATTTCCAACAGATTAGTATGTGTACATATTTTAGACTTAAAATAAAATTGTAGATGGGGTGGCTTTTCAGTCCTCTGAATTTGGTGAAAAAAATAAACTTGGTAAAAAAATAAAAAGACTTTTTATACTATAAAATATAATTTGTATATTTTACAATTTATATATTAAACACTTTTTTAAATGTTTATTTTTGAGAAATAAAGACAGAGCATGAGTGGGGGAGGGGCAGAGAGAGAGGCGCCAGGCTCTGAGCCATCAGCACAGAGCCCAACGAGGGCCTCAAATACACAAATCACAAATCGTGACATGAGCCAAAGTCGGATGCTTAACAGGCTGAGCCACCCAAGTGCCCTGTATATATTTTATTCTTTCAAAAATACCATCATATTCAATCCTCACAATATCTTAATGAAGTCAGCAAGGAAAGTATTCCTATTCTTGTTGGATAGTTGAGAGCAGAAGGACAGATGGTTTTAAGTGCCTGCCCCATGTCACAGAACTAGTTTGCCTTGTGGAGTTGAGACTAATCAGGTTTTTGCACACCTGGGCAGTGCATCCTGACCTGCCTCACTCATATCTAGGTAGTAAGATGCCCTCATTCCTATCCTATTTCTCTCCTTCAGTGTGTGTGTGTGTGTGTGTGTGTGTGTGTGTGTGTGTGTGTGTATTTTAGGACAAGCTCTTTCTTTTCCAAATTACTGTACTATAATAGAAAATCATAAGATTGGTAACAGTAGACCTGCTGTTCATTTCCTTAGTTTTAAAACTTGAGTGTTGAAATTGTTCACATTTTATATCTACCAAATTGGGAGTTAAACATACGTGATCACAACATGAGGAATTAGGCACTATTATGCCCCTTCTTTGAGGACACAGAAATTTTCTCAAAGCCACAAGCTGGCAGTGTCAGAGCTGGTGGAAATGATGTTTCTCTTGGGTCCTGGTTTCCTTATCTCTAACTTGTCAGGGTAGGCTTACAACTGGGTTAAGTTGTCTTGGGCTCTATAATTCTGGGATTCTGGGTCTCTTCTGCTCTACCTGTTGTTCCCTGAGATGACACTGAGGGACATAACCACAAAGACCCAGCAAACCATCACTTCAGTGGTGATGAAGGGATGTCAGTGGGGAAAGAAGACATGAGGTTAGACATGCTTGGAGATGGGCTGGCTCTTTAGTCCTCTGAATTTGGTGAGCCAGGGCCATTGAGAAAGGAAGTATGGAAATCTCCCTTTCCCCCTCACTGCTGGATTTAAAAGGCTCTATCCATGCAGCAGGCAGTGACATCCTAAGCTCCTTAAATTCTATGGAGCCATTCGCACTTGGTGCTTCAAATTGGAACCCCAGGCTTTAGAACCATTTGTGACCTTCAGGTCATGTTTTCCAGTGTAATCACTTACATATGAGCAAACTGAGACTCAGAAGGGTAATTAACTTGCCCAAAGTCTTTCAGTGAGTTACTAGCAGCCTGGAAGAACCAGATATAGACCCCATGTATACTGACATTGGCACATAGATGTACAGTATCCACTCTGCAGACATACCCTGCCCTTCCTTTCCTTTGGTTGTTGAACTTCTATTGTTAGAATAATAAAATGATAAAATTTAAATGACAAAAGTCTTACGAAAATGCCAATATGACAGAAGTGTTTAGTATGGCCCGTATGATGGAGACAGTGGATAATGCTCTCATCACCTTCTCTAAGGTAAACTTCAGGAAAATAACAGGAGATTTGGCTGGTCTCTTCTAGGTTCCAAAGCATCCAAAAATTCCCTTTACAGAAGCAAGAAGGGTTTACAAACTTAGAACTATGGAATGAAGAGGAACTGCTTCCATTCTGGGACAAAGTGTAGTCCATTGCAGAGGATACTTCAAGCTCTGAGCAGGAAGAGAAGAGAACAGATTAATCAGGGATGGAGAAGCATTATATTTTCCATACAGTAAAGGAAGGAGGAAAGGCCCATGATGAGTTTTGGGAATCTTTTAACTTAATTGTTTTCCTTTGTCTTCATGATTATTATTCACCTTCATATATGATGGTGATTAATCTGTATGTAATGACACCCCTCTGACGTTCACTACAGTGGTCATGCCTTTTACTCACCGCTCTCCCAGATACAGAGATCAGTTATGTGCTTAGATATTTCAAAGGACTTTTCATGATAAGCTTCACATTTGACAGCTCTGCTTTCTTCTTCCAGCTTCTTGCAAGCTAGGCTTTAGAAGTCTATAAGACCAGAAGTAAAGGAAATCTCTCCCAGGAGGCCTCTTGACATCTTTCTAGGGATGGAGAGCCAATCCAGAAGTCAGAATGTATCTTAGAGTTCATCTTTATACTCTTGTGGTCTAGGGGATAGAGAAACTGTGCAGTGCATAATGGGGTATTGAAGAGTAGGAAACAAAAAGCTTGGCAAGTGTGCAGTGGAAATAATCAGAAAATGCAGTGGTTAGGCCTTATCTCATTGACAAGGGCTTAGAAAAGTGGATTCTATGTTCTTCTAACCCAAAATTGATGCCCACGATCTGATAAATTCTGGAATACTAAAGACACGGGCATTTCCGGAAAATCTAGGACTTGTGGTTGATATTTTAAGATCCTAGAGACCAAAGGGGGGAAACTAGAGGAAAGAAAGTGGGGAAACTAGAGGAAAGAAAACAGCAAAGGACTGAAAATTACACACCTTAGTTCTATGTTTGGTCTGCCTTCTTTTATAGCCTCATTGAGGGGCAACTGACACACAATAAACAGCACAATATGTATGTAATTTGATGGATTTTGACATACCTAGACACTCATGAAATTGTCTCCACAATCAAGATAGTGAACCCAAAAATTTCCTCAAACACCTTTGTAATCCATCCTTCCATCTCCTAGTCCTCTGCAACCACTGATCTACTTTCCATCACCATAGATTAATTTGCATTTTCTAGAATTTCCTCTTAGCAAAATTATGCATGCCATCATGCAGAATGCATTTTTTGATGTAACTTTTTACTTAGTACAACTATTTTGAGATTCATCCATGTTTTCCCATTGATTAGTAATTTATTCCTTTTTATTGTCAAATGGAATGCATTCCGCTGCATGAATATATCAAAATTTATTTTTTTCATTCTACCTGTTTATACACATTTAGGTTACTTCCAGCTTTAATTTTATACAAGTAAAACTGTAAAAAACATCTGCCTACAGTTTGTGTGTGTGTGTGTGTGTGTGTGTGACTGTGTGTGTGTGTGTGTGTGTACATACCCTTTCATTTGTGTAAATACCTAAAATTAGAATGGTTGGGTTGAGTGGTAGGTATATGTTCAACTTTTTAAGAAACTGCCAAATTGTTTTCCAAGGTGGTTATGCATACCGCTTTAAATTCACACAAACAGCATAGGAATAGGCCAGTCGCACCTCACCAACCCTTTTAATTTCAGCCATTCTAGAGCATACATAGTGATATTTTATTTTGGTTCTATTCGCACTTACATAATCATGAGTGATGTGGAACATCTTTTCAGAAGATCATTTGTCAACCATATGGTACCTTTTTTTTTTTTTCTGAAGTGCCTATTCAAATCTTTTACCCATGTTTCATTGAGCACTAGTTCAATTGTATTATTACAGAATTGTAAGAGTTGTTTTTTTTTAATATTGTTTCATACACAAACTCTTTGTCAAATATAGATTTGGCAAGTATTTTGTCTTTGCATCCTGTCAATTTCTTAAGTGTCTTTTTGAAGAATAAAATTTTAATTTTGATGAAACCTGATTTATTGCTTTTTTTCCTCTTATAGTTCTTAATTTTTGATTTCTATATATCCAAGAAAACTTTGCCAAACCCAAGGTCACTAAGATTTTCTTTTTCTCCTTCCTCCTCTCCCTCTTTCTTCTTTTTCATCATAGAAGTGTTACAGCTTTAGTTCCTATATTTAGATCCATGATTCATTTTTAGTTAATTTTTGTGTATGGTGTCAGTAAGGGTCACTTACTATTATCTAGTTCTTACATTTCTATTGGTTGTTTCCCTGACACCTCC
This sequence comes from Herpailurus yagouaroundi, assembly GCF_014898765.1. Classification (NCBI taxonomy): domain Eukaryota; kingdom Metazoa; phylum Chordata; class Mammalia; order Carnivora; family Felidae; genus Herpailurus; species Herpailurus yagouaroundi. The sequence continues at coordinate 26,115,798 of NW_024412402.1, read as the reverse complement.
TTCTCTTCTCCCTCTCTCTTTCTCTCTCCCTTCCTCCCTCTTTCTCTAGCCCTCTGAAGCTCTCTTTTCTTATTCCTTGTGGATTTCAGTCACTTGGCCTCCATGAATTCCCAGTTCTATCTCCTTAGTACAGAAAGATCTCCAGGCTGTTTTTGGATTTTGCTCCCTGTGCTGACCCTGGAAATTTCTCCAAACTACCATACTCATAAGACTCCCTCATTTGTTTCCTCCTTTTCAGGGACCACTGTCCTGTGTTATCTATTACCCAATGTCTGAAAATCATCTTTTTTCCCAATTGTTTACGTGATACTGCATGTACTTTTCATACCTTGGTTATTTTGCTCAGTATCTTGTTTTTTAGATTTATTCATGTTTTCACACTTACCTATGATTCTATTCCTTTTATTTCTGAGTAGGAATTCTTTCATAAATATAAATTTTTTAATTCTTCACATGTTTATGGAAACTTAGGTAATTTTCTGAGGGATATTATTAAATAAAGCTGCCATGACAATTCTTGAGTAAGTGTTTTTGTGGAAATAGGATTTTGTTTCTTTTGGGTAAGTATGTGGGAGAGAAATTAGCGGACCATAGGATAATGTGTAACTGTTTAAGAAAATGCCAGTTAAGAACAAAAGGGATTGTGACAATTGTAACTAACAAAGTATGAGAGTTCCAGTTACCCTGTATTCTCATCACACTGGTTATTTTCATTCCTCATTTCTTTTAAAAGTTTGCCATTGTAGTATGTTTGAAGTGGTATCTCATTTTGGCTTCAATTTGAATTTCCCTAAACCACTGATAGTAAGTACACTTTTATGTGCTTACTGGACATTAATATCTTGTATTTTAAAGGTTGAAAGTGATATATAAATCTTTGGGCAATTTAACTTAAAATGTTTTGTGTGTTTATTATTGAGTTGGTAGAAGGATTTTATATTCAAGCTCTTTGTCAGATATTAGAAATAGTTCTCTAATGTGTGGCTTGCCTTTTTACCTTCTTAACACTATCTTTTGAAGATAGAAGTGTATAATTTTTGGTGAAATCCAGATTATCATTTATTTTTCTTTTATTATTAATTCGTTATTGTTGTTGTTATTGTTATTCTTGGATAAAAAATATTTGCCTATCCAAAGGCCTCAGAAATATTTCGCTAGAGTTTATTCTACAAGTTTTATGGAATTTTTCTTCATATTTAGGTATGTGACCCATCTTAAATTACTTGTCTGTGCTGCTGTGAGATAAGGAGAGACATTCACGTTTTCCTATGTGGATCTTCATTTAATCCAGTACCATTTCTTGAAAGAATGTTTGTTTCCTATTAAATTACGTTGGCACCCCATGTAGGTCTGTTTCTGGGTGCATTATTCTATTCCAGTGGCCCATTTATCTATTCTAATTCCATGTACTAATTATTGTAGTCTCTCAAAATCAAGTAAAGTTTTAAAATCAAGTAGCATAATTCAGCCAACTGAATTTTTGCTTTGGCTCTCCTAGATCTAAATATGCTACATCTGCACTCCTCTATAAATTTAAAAATAAGCTTCTATATTTCTCTAACAAAAAATGCCATTTCCATTTTGATTGAGATGGCATCCAAATTCACGTTGATTTGAGGAGACTTAACATGTTAATAATATTGTTTCTTCCAACTCATAGGCATGTTATTATCTCTACATCTTATCTGTATTTAAGTAAAATTTTGCAGATTTTAGTGTAAAGATCTTTCATATTTGAATGAAATTTATAAGCATTTTATATTTTTATGATACTAAATAACATTTAAAATATCATTTTCAACTTTTACGGTACAATACAATAGATTTTTGTGTTCTGAAACTTTGCTCAACTCACTTATTAGTTCTAGCAGTTTTTATGAATATAAGAATTTCCTGCATTAACAAATATGATACCTATGAATAAAGGCTGTTTTACTCCTCATTTTCAATCTTTAAATGTGTATTCTTTTTCTTGTTTATTGTAGTCCATAAAACTGGCAGAAAGAGAAAAAGAGCATGGAGGTTCATTCATGGGGGGGGGGGGTTGTATGGCTCAGGCCAGGCAATGGTGCATATCACTCACACTCACATTTGAGCTGTCCTATGAACACACCTGAACTGTGCAGGAGGCTAGGGCATGTCATCCAAGTCTGGATCCAGAATGAAGAAACCACTGACTTGGTGAGTAGCTAGCCAGTCTATGGGGTAGGGAGACCAAGACTATTTTAAAAAACAATCAATTTACAAAATAATTTGAGTTTAATGATGAGTTCTGTAAAGAAAAATTAACAGCCAAAGCATAAGAGACTGTTGAGAACTGAGAGCAAACTGAGGGTTGATGGGGGGTGGGAGGGAGGAGAGGGTGGGTGATGGGTACTGAGGAGGGCACCTTTTGGGATGAGCACTGGGTGTTGTATGGAAACCAATTTGACAATAAATTTCATATATAAATAAAAAAAAATTAACAGTGTCTGTCTGTGCCTATTTGATTGTGTGTCTATATATGTGGTTTTGGGTGCTTGTATAGTTTTTAGTCCATAATCACGTCTTTGGGTTTTCCACATGACTGTTGGTTAGAATTTTTCATACTCCTGGTCAGAGATATTTCCAGAGTTCTATGTCTGCAGGGATCCATAAAATCCTGGAAGTAATGCTGTGCCCATAGACATGCATTCAGCCTTAGTGGATTAAGAATGAGAAGTTTCTATGAGAACTGATTTCTTTTTTTTTTTTTCAACATTTATTTATTTTTGGGACAGAGAGAGACAGAGCATGAACTGGGGAGGGGCAGAGAGAGAGGGAGACACAGAATCTGAAACAGGCTCCAGGCTCTGAGCCATCAGCCCAGAGCCCGACGCGGGGCTTGAACTCACGGACCGCGAGATCCTGACCTGGCTGAAGTCGGACGCTTAACCGACTGCGCCACCCAGGCGCCCCAATGAGAACTGATTTCTACTGAGAGTGGTGAAATACAACCAGAAATTCAGTCTTTATTATTCTTTTCTCAAACACATTCTAGGATGCAAATTGCCTAATTTCTTATTTCCTCTCATTCTTTCTCCTAGACTATTCTCATTAGAGTCCATGAATCCACAAACCTAGAGTGAGGAACAAGTTCTAGGGTGACGAGGTTTTTGAGGTGAGGAAGAGGTCCAGAGCCAATGGCCAAGAAAGAATTCTTGAGACACCTTTGGTGCAAAAATGGTGATTTTATTAAAGAACGGGGACAGGATCCATGGGCAGGAAAAGCTGCTCCAAGTCTTATAGAGAGACTGGTAATATATTTGGGAGTTGGGGAGGTAAAGTCTAGGGAAGTTTTCAATGAGAATTTCATATGCTAAAGAAGATTTACAGGATACTGGAGGCCTAGGTATTGTCAAGCTAAGGTTGTTTTTTCCTCTGGCAAACAATAACATTAAAACAGTAGGGAGTTCTTGGAGAAACATTTTACTCTGCCAGACTCAAATATTTTTGCCAATGGACTGAAGGTTATAAGGAAACTTTATTCTATCTGCCATTTCCTTCTTGCCTTTGTTCCCCATATCAGTATGGAGGGGTGATGTTGGGGCTCCAGAAAACTGAGTCTGTTGGTTTTTGGAGATTAAGTTATTTATAAGATTGCCTTTTTCTGGTAATTTACTAAGATATTTGTAAACTGATGAAGACCCATGTCCTGCAGGACTGTGATCTCTATTAGCTAACCATTTGCTTGTCTTTTCTTTCCTTTGTCTTTGGGCAGCAAGGAGTGCCTGAGGAATATTACACATATCACACCTGGGGGTGGGTTTGTGACCTGTCAACTTGTCTTATGCTCCCTCATCATAGGGGACACAAATATTCAGTCCATAGCACTAGGTCTGAGGGCTTAAATGTTCTTTGTTTCCTTTTTTTTTCTTGTCAGTTTATTGCTCTTTAAGTTTTCAAAACGAATTTGTATTTTTCCTCAATTGTCTTCTTTCTTAAATATATTTAACGTATACAATTTGATGGTTTTGATCTATGTACATATATTATAAAATCATCACTCTCAGTTGTAATCATGTAGTCATCAGTTGATATATGTACATATTATAAAAGCATAAGCATCAGTTGATTAAAATCATCACTAACAGTTAACATATTTATTATGGACTTAAAATTCATATGTTAAAAACCCTAATCCCCAGGGATGGTATTTGGAGGTGGGGCCTTTAGGAGGTAATTAGGCTATGAGAGTGCAGTCTTCATGATGGAAATAGTGTCTTTATGAGAAGAGACCGAAGAGAGTTCCCTCCTTTCTCTCTGCCTCTTTGTTATTTTTTTAATTTTTTAAATGTTTTATTCATTTTTTGAGAGACAGAGACAGACTGTGAGTGGGGGAGGGGCAGAGAGAGAGAGGGAAACACGGAATCTGAAGCAGGCTCCAAACTCTGAGTGGTCAGCACGGACTCTGACATAGAGCTCAAACTCAGAAACCATTAGATTATGACCTGAGCAAAAGTCACACTCTTAACTGACTGAGACGCAGGTAACCCTCTCTTTGCCTCTTTGTGTGAGGACACAGCAAGGAGGCATCCATCTGCAAAGCAGGAAGTGTCCCCATCGGAAACCTAATCAGCCAGCACCTGGATCTTGAATTTCCCAGCCTCCAGAACTGTGAGAAATAAATGTTTATAATTTACATAAAAAAAGCAAATTCTAAAAGGAAGAAGTGATAATGAGGTTGGCTGTTTCCTTTTCAGCAACCCACATACAACTTCCAGACTACCACTTTGATCCCTTCACACATCCCAACACAACACTGTAGTCCAAAACAAATCGCCACTAAAACTAAGAGAAGTAAATAATCCTGACAGGTTCGTAGTGACTATGTCTTCCAAAGAAATCCAGTCTCTTTTAATATTCAGAGTTGGAAGAAATTTCTGTCAAAATGCAAACATAAGGAGAAAAAAAAACCACAATACCAATTTCCTCATATTAATTCATACAACACTGCATTAAGACCATTAATAATGATAAACCAATAAATAGATAAATAGAAAACCTAACACATTCCCCAATAACAAGATTATTGCACACATTCTCCGAAGATATAAGAATTTAAGCATTTACATTTTTAATTCCTTTTACACTCAATTTCATTAATTATTAATAATTAGCTTAAAACATAGCACATAGCATCAGTGTCTGCCACAGAAATGCAACACAAAAGCCTCCTTCTCCCTGGAGATATGGTTCCTCTGAGCACAGACCAACAGGATTGGGAGTGCAATGAAGCTGAGTGCTGAAATTAAATTAATACCTTTGTGCAGAGACTCACAGGGTAGCAAATGCTGACAGGGTCTCCCCAGCCACTTCTCTAGCCTGCAGAGACTCCTTTCAGCGCTTTGGTGTGGTGTGGTCTAAAATCATCTACACTGCCAGGACAGGCTGTGGAACAAAGTAGTTTCTGCCCTTCATACTAGTGGCAGCCTTCAGGTGAGCCTTTTTCATCCTGTGCATCTCTGTTTCCTTTTCAGTCTCTGGGGAGAACAATGTCCACACCTCCTTTAAGCTTCAATAATGGAACCTGTTGGCAGGAAGAACTTCCCTGCAGCACATGACTTTGTATCCAAGGCTGTGGTGTACTAGACTCCTCTGTCACTTGGTCAAGTATGTGATATGGGGTGAGTTTCTTAAACTAAGCATCAAATTTCAGTGTCTAATATAGATGCCTAATGATTTTCTATCTCTTTGCCTCAAATGAGAAAGTGGAAGTGAAAATACAGTCAGTACAAAGTTTGAGAATATCATGTGATATATTAACAAACAGACAGGACCTCTTACATCTCACTACATTAAATATGGCCCAGATGCTGGAAAGCAATAGCCAATCTACACCACTTTCTTCTTCTGAACAGATAAAGTGGACATGACAATAAAAAGCCATAGTGGTGTTGATTTAGAGAAGGCCATCCTTATGTGCTGCTTTATCATACATTTCAAAATGTCCCAAAGAAAGTAAGCACTACTTATCCAACTATTTGAATATTTCAAAATATTCAACACATTCAACTGTTTCCTTGCTAATTCATTCATTCATTATTTAGTTGTCAAAATGTAAGAAGCATTGACAATAAGCCAAGTACTGTCTAGTAGTACTGTGCTAGGTGCTATGGAAGGAGAAAAGATGGGGAAATAAAGTGATAAAGACATAAATCAAGAAGTTCATGATATTGTAAACTATATGTACACTAATGAAATACATTGTGATAAGCTTTACCTAAGACAACAACTTACTATAACTGAGGGATGGAGGAAGTCAACAGGGGGAGTGAATGAACTTTCTAGACTGAGGAGAAGGAGTTTGCCAAGGAAAGAAATGAGTGGGATTGGGGAAGTGAACAGAACATAAGAACAAAGGCACAGAGGTGACTGAAAATCTGCCATGATTGGAGACATTGAACCCCTCAGTAGGAGGGCTGTGGCATATAGTGCTGGTGGCTTTCCATAAACCACCATCTCCCCACAAAACCTCATCCTTCTTCCTTGGTGGGTAAACCTATCTCTTATTATAGAGGTAGCAAATGCCAAAAATTCCATTCCAAGACTCTCTTACAAATAAGTCTCTGGGACAGCACTTCATGCTGGCCAATAGAAACTGAGGAAAAAGTTTAACGGGGAATTCCGAGGTGTGTACTCCTCCATGAAAAGTTGCCGGAACAGAAATGACTCTCTTCCTTCCTGGATATTGGCGTGGAACTACAAACATGAATGGAGAAATCTCTAGCCTCTGTGGATAGCAGCACAGAAAGGTTGACTGTTGGCACTCCCAGACATCATAATTTAGTTGCCTGACCACCCCAGAATTACCCTGCATCCAGGGTTAATTTAGTATAAGCGAGAAGTTTAGGGTTTTGTTTGTTTGTTTGTTTGGGAATGTTTAATTGTTCCAGCATCATTTGTTGAAAGGTTCTTTCTATCTTTGAATTGCCTTTGTACCTTTGTCACAATCAGTTGGGCTAATATGTGGGCCTAATTCTAGATTCTTTGTCCTATTCATTTACTCATGTCTCTATTCCTCCACAAATACTATTAGTCTTTATTGCTGTAGCTACATGATAAGTCTTCTGAGTACACTGACTTTATTCTTCGATTTCAAAATTGTTTTAGCTATTACAGTGCCTGTGCCTTTCCATATAAATTTTAGAACAATCTCATCTATATCTCAAAAAAAAACCTTGATAGGATTTTGATAATAATTGTATTAAACCTATATGTCAATTCAAGGAAAATCAACATCTTTGCTATTTTGTCTTCCAATCCATGAGCACTATTATTTCCCCATTTGTTTAGATGTTCTTTGATTTTGTATATCAGTTGGTTAGCAGTTTTCAACATACAAGTCCTGGATGTGCTTTGCTAGATTTAGACCTAAGTATATTATTTTAGAAATTGTAAATGATGCTATATTCACTTTCAGTGTCCACAAATTCATTGGTAGTGTATAGAAATACAGTAGATTTTTGCATGATTATCTTGTATCCTGCAACTTCACTGAATTTAAATCTGGGAGATTTTCATAGCTTTTTCAGGATTTTTCACATAGACAATCATGCCATTTAAAAATAAGAACAAATTGTTTCTCTTTTATTTGTATACTTTTTATTTCCTTTACTTGCTTTAGTTGTGATAAGTAGAAGAGCTAGCACTATGTTGAATAAAAGGGTAAAAGTGAACATCCTTGCCTTTTTCCTGATTTTAGTGGGAAAACATTTTTCACCATTAATAATAATGTTAGTTGTAAGTTTTTAGATGCTCTTTATCGTTGGGAAGTGCCCTTAAATTTCTATTTCTCTGAGACCTTTTTCTAACATAAGTAAGTATTATGATTTGCTAAATGCTGATTTTGCAACATAAATAATGGTATACTTTTTAACCTTTAGTATGTTAATATAATGAGTTATAATCATTAATTTTTAAATATTGAACCAACTTTGCATCCTGGAATAGAGCTCATTTGGTCATGGTATATAATTATTCTTACATATTACTAAATAATGTCAGTAATATTTTGCTATATTATATTCATGAGATTATATTCATGAGAGATATTGGTATGTGATTTTTTTTTGGTATTGTATTATCTATTTTTGGTATCAGGGTAATAGTGGAAGTGTTCCTTCATTTTCTATTTTCTGGAAGAGATTGTATAGAATACGTGTTATTTTTTTTAAAAGCATTTTGTAGAATTCTCCAGTGAAATTACCTGGTCATAGAGTTTTTTTTTTTTTTTTTTTTTAGGGGGGGTTGGGGAGATTTTGAAATTACTATTTCAATTGTCTTTTTTTAATGTTTATTTATTTATTTTTAAAGAGAAGGGGGAGAAAGGGAGGGGCAGAGAGAGAGGGAGAGAGAGAATCCAAAGCAAGCTCCATGCTTTCAGTGCAGAGCCCAACATCAGGCTCCATCTCAAGAGCCATGAGATCATGACCTGAGCTGATCAAGAGTTGGATGCTTAATCGACTGAGCCACCCAGACATCACCTATTTCAATTGTCTTAATCATTATAGGGCTATTCAAATTATGTATACTGCATTGAGTGAGTTGTGGTAGTCTGTAATTTTGAAGGATTTGGTCCAATTCATCTAAACTACCAAATTTACATGTAAAGAGTTGTTCATAGAATTCTTTCATTATAGAATTTCCTTATCATTTTGATATCTGCACAGCCTGTAGTGATATTATAGTAATATTGACTGATATTGTTAAATGTCTCTTTTTTCTGTTTTTGTCATTCTAGATAGAAGTTTGTCAATTGTATTATTTTAAAAGAACCTGTTCTTATTTTCATTATTTTTTCTATTATTTTTAATATTTTAAAATCTGCTCTTTATTATTTCATTTCTTCTGCTTCCTTAGAGTTCATTTTGTTCTTTTTCCAACTTACTGAAGTGTGAATATGGATATTGGCTGAAGACTTCATCTTGTCTAATGCATGCATTTAATGCTATAAATTTCCCTTTCAAAACTGATTTAGCTGCATACCACAAATTTTAATATGTTCTCTTTTTATTTTCATTTATACATTTTATTTTCCTTGAGAGTTCCTTTTTTTAAATGCATTATTTTGAACTGTGTTTAGTTTCTAAGTATTTGGAGATTTTTCTGTTATTGATTTCTAATTTGATTCCATTGTGGTAGGGAAGAATAGTCTGTATGATTTTAATCACCTTGAATTTATTGAGATATCTTTTAGTGCCCAAGATACAGTCTATTTTGGTACAAGTTTTTTGAGAACTTAAAAAGAATGTGTTGGGAAAAGTAGTCTGTAGATGGTATTACACTCTGTTGGTTGATGGTTTTGTTGAGTTCTTCTATATTCTTGTTGATTTTTTGTTTAGTTTTATCAATTACTAAAAGAGGAATATTGAAGCCTCCAACTATAATGGTAGATTTGTTTAATTCTTTCAGTTCTGTCCATTTTTGCTTCACATATTCTGCAAGTGTTGGTTGGTTCATACATATTTTGGATTGTTATTTGTCTTAGATTGACCCTTTTATCATTATGTCATGTCTCTTTTTGTGTCTAATAATTTTCTCTGAAGCCTATTTTATCTGATATTAACATAAACTTTCCTAGTTTCTTGTGATTAATGTTTGTATAATGTATCTTTCTCCATCTTTCATTTTCAATCTGCCTACATCTCTGTATTTTGAAGTAAATTTCTAATAGGCAGTGTATAGTCTGGCAGTGCCATTAATTCACTGTGTTAACTTCTGTGTTTTAACTGCATATCAACTATTCATATTTAATGTAATTAGTGATATGTTAGGACTTAAATTTGGCATTATACATTTTTTTTCTGTTTTTCATTTTTCTGTTTTTTATGACTTTCTGAGGATTATTTAAAAATTTTTAGAATTGAATTTTTATTTATCTATATTGTTTTTAGTATATGTTTGTATAGACTTCTTAATAGTCACTTTATGTATCATATCTGCATGACCTTTCACAACGTGATGTCATCATTTTAACCAATTAAAATTAAGAAATTAAGTTCAAATTAAGAAAACTTACCTCCATTTATATATCTTCTCCCTGCCCCATTTATATGTAATTGGTTTAAACATTTCCTTTACATACATTTAGAACCACATTGGGCAGTGTTATAATTTTTTATTTCTCTCCCAAATATAATTTACAAGATGCAAAAGAAAAGGAGAGTCCAGTATATTTATGCATATTTTTGCCATATTTTTTTTCCATTCCTAAAGTTCAAAAGTTCCTTCTTTTCTAATTTTCTCTCTGTTTAGGGAATTTATTTAGTAGAGTTCCATTTTCTTTCAATTTAAAATGTCTTGATTTCCCTTTTATTCCTGAAGGTTATTTTTTGCTGGATATAGAAATCTGGGTTGAGAGTTCATATTTCTGGCCTCCTTAATTTTTTTTTTTATGAGAAATCTGCTGCCATTCAAATTGTTTTCTCCTTACAGATAATATGTCATTTATTTTTGGTTGTTTTCAAGGTTTTTTTTCCCTTCATCTTCAATTTTCAGACCTTTGACTATGATGTATCTTGACATTGACCTTTATTAGATTTGTCTTATTTGAAATTTGCTGAAAAAAAGATATTTATATCTTTTATTTTCTTTTTATTTGCTGATATTTTCTATTTATTTGTTTGTTGAGAAAGTCTAAGTCTATTGTTTTTACTTGTTTCAATCATGTACATAATCAGGCATTACAATAATTTTAAAAGGATTGTTTTTCAACATTTGCCAGATTATTGTAATGTTTTTGTTATTTCTGTGCTATCAACATATATTATATATACACACACTCACATAGATTTCCCTGGTTCTTGGTATGTAAAGTTATGCTTGATTGAAAACTAGACCTTTTGGTTATTATTCTATGAGACTCTGGATCTCTTTTTATTTAAAGTAGCTTCCTTGCAGTTACTCTAGCATAAGAAGAAAGTAGCACTGGCTCATTATTTCCAGGTAGGGATAATAGTCTACATTGTATAGTTGGCTTCTATTAACACCTAAGGTAGTGTGGGCTCTTGGTTATTGCTTGTTAATGGTGGTTGTTCTGGCTCTCCTCTAGGCCTCCACTGATACCTCCTTGGCTGGGAGGTGCATGAGTATGTTACTGTTTCCCATGTGACCTTTGCTGAACATCACTTTGGGGATGGCCTCATTACTGCTGAGTGGTGGTGAAGGTCCTGATCCTCTACTAGACCTTCTATTACATCACCTCAGTGGAGAGAGGGAGGTATGCCTCTTGAGCCAAGTGAAGGTGGAAATTCAACTCCCTAAATGGTCTCTACTACATGGTCATTACTACATGACAAGAAGAGAAGTCCAGAATCCCTATGTAGGTGTCTCTGATACCACCCCAGCATGGTGAATGGGTGGGAGTGCTAGAATGCCATAGTAAAGCCTGGCAAGAGCAGAATTCTAGGGTACCCATCTGGCTTTCTAAAAGTTTTCTGTATGCCAAGGTTTTCCATTTTTTGGTTCTTTGGATGAGGTAGCAGGCTTTAGGTTATTATTATTATTTTTGGTCTATGCTTTTTGACATTTTCACATTGTTTCTTCAACTCCAACTCTAAGATATATATAAAAAGGAAACTGAAACTCACCAATATATCTTTCCTTGATCTTGAGATTCCCCAACCAGTGTGGGAAATCTTCTCTCCACCTTATAGTGGTTTTATGTATATTGCCCAGGTTTACAATTGTACTTATCGGGAAGAATAGTAGGAGGTATATCTGTTTTATCTTTTTGGAAGTGGAATTCTTCTTCTGAGTATTCCTTTACTCTTCCTCTTTTGCTGAGCATATTCTCCTCTTTGTACCCTGTATCTCATGCCTGGTAAGTTTTTTATTGTTTGTTTGTTTTGTTTTGTTTTTCTGGGCCAGTCCCCTTCTGGAAAGACCGAGACTCAATATTGTCTCTATTGGTGGTTAATATTCCAGGAACATCACCACAGGAATACCAGTAAAAACTCATACTGTCATTCAGGGGTTAGGGAACCCAGGTGTTCTGTCAATTTTCTGCATTCTTTGGGTCCATGCTTGTCTTTATGTTTCCATCAACAATGCATCTAGCACCCCTAAGTCCAGTTCTAACATCTGTACAATGGGGATAATCATACTTTGCAGGCTTTTTCTCTGCACTAAATGAGATATTATAAGGGAATTCTTTGTGAATTGTGCATCGTGATAGAAATGTTTTATATTATCGTTGCTGTGGGAAAAGAAAAGAAAGAAAAGCATGCTCAAGTGTCTTAATAAGTGAAGGAAAACCAAATATTTCAAATGTGCCCTTAGTAATTCCCATCCATAAAAGTGAGTGTTAACAATATTATGTGTTAAGAATACAGTGGAAAACACAGCCAGGTTCCTTGACCTCATGAAGATTACATGCTACTGGAGGACATACACAATTAGTAAATAACTAAACAAATAACTATATATATTATTGATTGTGCTAAGTGCTGTGAGGTTGAAAATAAAAAGGTTAATGAAATAGACTGGAAGTAAGAGAAGAAGAGGTATTTTACGTAAAATATTCAAAATGAAGTTATGCCTCCCTGTGCTGAGAATAAAGAATGAGAAGACCCAGCTGTACAAGAGCTCAGGAGGATGTTACATTGAAGAGCAACTGCAAAGGTCTGGAGAGAGAAATACTTTGTAATTTTGAGTCAAGACACATTTGGATACCTAAAATTATTTAACCTGATCTTCTAGGAAAAAAAAAACTGGATTGGAAATTCAATTTTGGATCTGTTAATTGAGAACTAGAAGGTGAAAACTTTGAAATATATCCCTAGGTGATAATGTTCTTTCTTCTTCCCTTATTCCTTCTAATCCTTACCTTTTATTTTTGTCTTCATACTTATTTTAGCTGTAAATAGCAATAATGGTCATTTAATATGAGAGGTAAGAAAAAGATTCATCAGCTGAAATAAGCCAGAAAGTGGTATAATGAGTGAAAAATAAAATTCACTGTCTGTGAAGATAGATGGAGTGTTCCATATTTTCAGAAGAAACAACACTCAGATGACTGCACACTGTCCATGACATGCTAGTGCAGAGCTGGTTTTATAATCCATATTGAAGACTTAGTGCAGTTAATCCTGGGAAGGTGGAATGGAGATCAGTAGAGCTGAGACTTTGAAGACAGAGTGTAGGTTACAAGCTTTACTTGTCTGTTTGTTTTTTTTTTTTTCTGCAGATGTCTTAGAAGATGTTTCAGTTTACTATCTCCCACCACCAGATAGTTTCTATATTAATTTACCCTAGGGTCAAAAATTAAATCATGAATTTTAAATATAATATTACATTTAAAAGACATGGCCAAGTCATTAGTTCCACACCAAGGATAGCTAATACCTCACACACCTAGTCCCATGCTCTTTCACTGCAAACATGACAGATGGCAACACTAAATGATTCCTGTCATCTTTTCTTCCTGGTTGTTGAGTCAGATACCTTTTAAATGCAACACCCCAGGAAAACCATTACCACCAGTTGGTGCTAACATCTTTAGTACAACTTATTTGCTCCAAGTGCTTTATTCTAAACTCTACTTATGTTTTCCCAAGCACCCCACTTAAATTTCTTATATATTGAATATGTTGAAGTCACACAATGGAAGGCACTTGGATATCTGAATGACTAGTTTGAGAAAGTCCAGTTGACCAGGAATTCACATTAGATTGGTGTGTGGAAACCAATTTGATTGTGTGAAGAAAAAGGAAAAAAAGAAAAAAAGAAACTAAAAACTTCAGGTAGGAGAATATTTGCTTAGCCCACTGAGATGTTTTAGGGTCCCAAGAGGAGGCAGAAAGGTGAAATCTTTTCAGGATAAGCTCATGAGTTCTAGGGCTGAGACTATGGTCCTGAGGACCTTGAGTGATTTCTTTGAATTAGGACCTGGGGCACGAACCATGAGAAGGCAGTCTCAGATGCTGAAATGGAAATTACTGTGAACTTCCAAGAGAGGGAACCTGTACATTCCGGGTCTGGTAGAGATTTTCTTGTTGTTGTTTTTATTGTCGTTTTGTTTTGTTTTGTTTTGTTTTGTTTTTTGTTGTTGTAGTTTCATTTATTTATTTGTTTCTTTGTTTATTTATTTATTTATATGAGAATGGAAGTGAATGTGACACAAAGAAAAGCAAGCCCAGCACTGATGTTATCTCTGGGTACCACTTGGAGAAGTGATGTGGCTGATTTGTGGGGCTAAAGGGAAGACTGCTTGAGAGACAGCAACAAGGGTATGGCTTGCCTGTGGTGTCACAGCATTTCGAAGATGAGCCTCCTTGCTCCCTTATGGGTGGTCTGAGTCAAGTTCCAGAGAGAAACCAAAACTGAGAGGGAAATGGGTAATATCTCAATGAATGGCATATGCTTCAATCAGATTAGTTAAATGAGATAATACATACAAACAAGTGAGCATAAATGAATAAATGGAGTATATGATTAAATCTTCAAATAAAAAGATTAGCTTACTATGGAGAGTGACAGATGTTACTACAGCAGGTAGTAAAGTAGTCCAAAGCTGGAACTTCACCTTCAAAAATTCTCTAAATATTTAAAATATGGAACAACCTTAAAGTTGGTCTTACATTTTATATAGATATAAAGTTGGCTTTCTGAAAGCCACTCCACTAGCTAATGAAAGAACCAAGACCAAATATGATGTCTCTTGACTCCAACTCTAGGATTTTTCCAATATAGCAGGTTTTTAAAATGTTTTAATGTTTATTTTTGACAGAGAGAGAGGGACAGAGAATAAATGGGGGAGGGGCAGAGAGAGAGAGAGAGAGAGGGACACAGAATCCGAAGCAGGCTCCAGGTTCTGAGCTGTCAGTACAGAGCCTGACGTGGGGCTCTAACTCACAGACCATGTGGCTCAAACTCACAGACCGCAAGATCATGACCTGAGCCATAGTCAGATGCTCAACTGACTAAGCCACCCAGGTGCCCCTCCAAAACAGCAGTTTTTAAGGATCTCTTAGGACAAAGCCAAAACCTGTAGTCTCAAGGAAGAACAAAGGACTGTAGTTTTGGTCATGGACTAACAAATAATTTATCCTATTCAAGGGACTGTCACTGTCCCATCATAATAAAACCTTTTCTCACCTCATTCCTAACTCTATAAAAGTCTTTTCATTAAAGACAGCTCAGTAAGAGTCCTTTCTCCTTTCTTCATGAGCCTCCTCCCAGCCACTGTCTTCATCTCCACTACTGTATTATAGATTCACAATGTCCTGTTTCTTTTCTTTGAACAAGCAAAATGAAAGCCATTGCTGTCAAATCCCATCTCCAGGGAAACTTCGGTTCCCATACCCAGGGCCAGCAACATCCCAATCTGTGGTCCAATGTCTCCCACAATTTGAAAACATTGCATTGTGAATGGTTCACTACAGGAAGCAGAATTGTTCTCAGGAGATTGGACAGCCATTATCTAATGTGTATGCCAACTCTTAGAGGTATCATGGCTACCATTTTGATTTCTCGTCACTAAATATGGAGTATTAAACCAGTAATGCAACACTGGTCTGAAATGCAACATTCATATTTTATTCAAGATTCTAATGGGAGATTTCTCACTGCCCTGTGGATTCTTAGGGTGAACAGGTCTCATTTGGTCATAAGCACAGGACCTTAGATTACTCAAATTCTTTATTAATATCCTAGTTTAGAATTAGAAACCACTGGTAAATGCTATGCCAAGTGTTTGCTTCTTCACTCCTTAAGGGTCAGGGGTGGAAATCAAGGTAGGCATGTGGGAATACAAACACCAGGAAGGGGGGCAGGAAATTTCTCTACTGATGAGTTTCCTATAAAGTAAATACCCTAATAATTGTCAAGGGATCAATATTTATTATCAACTAACATCTCAGCTATCAGCAAGAAACTCAGGATTAGAGGAAATAGCACAGAGAAATGTAGATGAAGGTTGTAGGGTGAAGCCAGTGAGAATGCTGTGAGTAGGCTTGTGGGGGGAAAGATATATTTACAGTTGTCAGAACATGAAAAGAAATACTCATGAGGCTTTCCTTCTCAGAATGCATATGTTCGTTTAGAGCCTATTTTGGGCCCATGGCTGTTTCTCTTTTTTTTTCTTTAATTTAATTTTTTTTTAAATTTACATCCAAATTAGTTAGCATATAGTGCAACAATGATTTCAGGAGTAGATTCCTTAATGCCCCTTACCCATTTAGCCCATCCCTCCTCCCACAACCCCTCCAGTAACCCTCTGGTTGTTCTCCATATTTAAGAGTCTCTTATGCTGTGTCCCCCTCCTTGTTTTTACATTATTTTTGTTTCCCTTCACTTATGTTCATCTGTTTTGTCTCTTAAAGTCCTTCTGCACAGCAAAGGAAACAATCAGCAAAACTAAAAGGCAACCAACAGAATGGGAGAAGATATTTGCAAACAACATATCAGATAAAAGGTTAGTATCCAAAATCTATAAAGAACTTATCAAACTCAACACACAAAAAACAAACAGTTCATTGAGAAATGGGGAAAAGACATGAATAGACACTTCTCCAAAGAAGACATCCAGATGCACAACCGATACATTAAAAAATGTTCCACATTACTCATCATCAGGGAAATACAAATCAAAACCACAATGAAATACCACCTTACATCTGTCAGAATAGCTAAAATTAACAACTCAGGTAAAAACAGATGTTGGCAAGGATGCAGAGGAAGAGGATCTCTTTTGCATTGTTGGTGGGAATGCAAGCTGGTGCGCCACTCTGGAAAACAGTATGGAGGTTCCTCAAAAAATTAAAAATAGAATTACCCTATGACTCATGGCTATCTCTTTAGTTGACTTGACATCATTGGGTTTTTCATCTATAGATGGCAGATATTTGTTCTAGGCAGTGATCTCTTGTCCCTGTTTTAAAACTTCAGTAGAAGAATTTAGATTCTCCCAGGGGATCCCATTCTACAATCTAGTATCCTCTTTCTAACATAGACATTTTTTTTTTAATTTGACCTGAATTCTTGAATGCTGACTTGATTCATTTCCTCTGGATATGTATATAGGCACAGTACTGGAAATAATGCTTCATTTTTCTGTGTTATGTTTTAGGTATTAGAGTCAGAAGGCTATCATTCAAGACCTGTTTTTACTATTTATATCCATCAACTGTAAATAAAAATAATACCTGTTTTGTATGGCTGTTGGCTGTTGTTACCAAATAACACTTATGGAAGCAGTCTGTCACTTGGAAATCATAGATCAACTGGGGAGTATTTTCATTATATTGTGATTTTGACCTTTTCTAAGGCTTGTCTGACTATTGGGTCTCTCAAGGATGTAGGATGTATCTCCACAGCTGAAATTTTTTTGGTCAACATTCCTGGGGAGTTCCCTGCCATGTTGTCATTTGTTGACTCGCTTCTGAATTGGTACACTTGTGCTGCAGTTATTTTGAAGCCTAGTGGATTCAAAGGGAAGTCAAAAAATTTATTTACTTTATGTTGGTTACACTGCAACCCACAGGACACAACAAAATATAGAGGAGATATACTGGACACCATATCAAGGTATACTGAAAAAAAAAAGACATAGGACAGCAGAACATTACAGGATATAGAAAAATGTAACTAATTTTCTCTTAATACTATGTGACTTTAGAGGGTCATAGTCCCAAGCCACAGGAAAATGGTTTGACTGTGAAATGACTGGCTCTCTCATACTTAGGTTTTATTATGCAGTCCATTTTCCTTTCTGCTAGGAATTGCTTGAATGTGGAGGATGTCCTTTCATCCACCACTCTCCCCCGCCCCCACCCAGATCCAACCTTCAACTTTCTTCACTTTTCTCTGTACCCTGGAGGTTTACCTGTGTAAATGGCATTAGTAGGATACTTCTCCCTCTGGTTTCCAACTGAATTCCACAAATGTGGATCGCTGGCTAAAGGAGAGAGCAGGAAAATGAGGCCAGAACACTTGTTCTCCAGGCCCCTTCCAGAAATGTTTCTTTCCATGAGTTAGCTGTTTCTTAAAAAATTGTATATCCTATTGGGCAGCCCTCTCTTAATGTGTCTTTATCCCAAAGTAGGCTACATCTCTTTGGCCCTTCAGGCCAAGATACAGAAATTATGTGCTAAATTTCAGCTGTTACTAATCCTCAGGATACTACACTATCTCTGTGGGTAGTAGAGTTCACTGCCAAAACCTTATATATAGTCCCTTTTTTATACTCTTTTCAAACTCCTAGATTGTGACAGATCTTTCTTGCCTAAACCTTAGTCTCTAACGATGGCCTCTTTTGGAGGTGGCACAGTGGAAGGTATTGTGGTTCTGTGGCCTGAAGGTAGGGTGATCACTGGGAGGGGAAAAAGCAAAATCACATGATGTATGGCCCTTGCCATTTCCCTTCTTCCTAAATTCCTCTGACATTTGATCCAAGCAAAATGTCAAGTGCATAATAAAGACCAGTTTGGAAGATATAGAAAGACCTCTAGGAGGTGAATGAAGGATTTGTGGAGATTAGGAAACAGGGATAGTGATTTCATCATTTCCTTTGATTGCAGCAGAAGTTCTTGCAGTCTCTGCGCAGTTCTTTCTTTTAAGCCTCCACTTACTTGCTTTGTGAATGTGGAAGAAGTTATTTAACCCATTCATGCCTCCATTTCATCAAGAGTAAAAAGACAGAACATTCTTAAGATTTGGAATTGAGAGGGTTAATACATTGTAAAATGCATATAACAATGCTTCAAAACTCAATAAATCTTAGTTGTTATTTTGGCTTCTCCTTCTGCACCTTTTCTCCTGCTCTTCCTTCATCTTATTAGTATTCTCATAATTATTTTTTCCACCAACATGGTATTTTCGGTCAACACTGGTCTTTCCAGGAAACTGCGAATTCCAGCCTTAGGATTCAATTAGTTCGATTCCTCAGGATTCTGAATTCCAGTCCTGATTTATTCTTCATCTCATAGTAACCTGCAGGAGAGGATTTTCATCTTTTTATTTCCCCCTAGGCTTCCGATTTTATTAATTTCCCCCAAATCATGAGGCAAAACTAATTTTAACCATCATAAAATTAGCTGGAAGTTGAAAGATAAGCATGACTGATCTAAACTATCTCAGGCATTTTATTAAGAAAAGGAATTCTTATTGTAAACTGAATTCTTCCTGCTTCCGTTTATCTGTTTTTCTGATGATTTATTCTCACTTGAGATATTTAATGTGTTTTCTCTTATTTATTTGTGGGTGTTGATAATTACTGGAAAACCTTGAGGTTTGCTCTGTGGCAAACTAGAGATACATACAGTTTCCCTTCTGGGCCTTGAGCTCATCAACTGATTTCTATTCCAGTTTGCTTTCTGCCCAGGTATTGTCATTGCTTACATCCTTAATTCATTCAGATGCTTCTATTGGAGAGAACTTTTAGAGACCTCCTTGCCACTCTCTATCCCCTTCCTTTACTTGGTTTTAGTTTAGTTTAATAACATATACCTATATACTTTTATATATTATGTTCATTTGTTCAGTGGCTGTCTTCTCCACTGGCAAATCATTTGAGAGGCAGGATTTTGATAATTTTGTTTATTTCTATATCCCAGGCACCTATGTGTGCTGGAAAACTTCAATTTTTCCCATCATATCTACTCTCCTATTTGATATGCATACCATAATTTGACCCATAAGATGGAACAGTGGATCCCTTTTAGGATATATTTGACCTGAGTATCTCTGAAGGATGTTGGCAGTTGGAAAGTGTAGTCACCTATGTGTATCTGTGTTCTGATCATACTCCCTCTATCCCTTCTCCTGTAGGACAGACTTTAGCTTTCCTCTGGTATCTATTAAGTTATATCCATAACTTTGTAAAAGAATCTTTTTGCGAATATTGCCTCGACTAACCCACTTTTTTTCTGCATGTGCCTTGACTGATATATCCTGTATTTGCCACATAATAAATGTGTTTTTAATGCTTTTCAATAGCTAGAAGTTGGTTTTAAAGAAAGAAGACTTATGTTATTACTTCCATGAGGTTAATAGGAAGAGGTTCTTAAAAGGTGAAAGATGATCT
Source organism: Herpailurus yagouaroundi (assembly GCF_014898765.1). NCBI lineage: Eukaryota > Metazoa > Chordata > Mammalia > Carnivora > Felidae > Herpailurus > Herpailurus yagouaroundi. The sequence goes on along the minus strand of NW_024412402.1, from coordinate 26,095,754 downwards.
TCCATAATACAAACTGTTGCCCTGAAATAAACCCCAAAATTTAAAAAATCTAGAAAGAAATAAGTTTTAAACCCACAAAAATATTTGTAGTTTCATCAGGATAGAAAATAAACGATAAAGTTTATTAAGAGTCTCTGAGATTTAATCCTCTTCCTGGTGGTTTATCTGTTATCATTATGACTGGTTTTGTTCTTACCCCATAACTTATACCTTCTGCAACACAGCTGTGTCATCCAGGGTCTTGGAGCTAAAATTATACTTTGTTTCCAACATGAATTTAAGTTTTATATTTTCTGAGAATCCACAAGAAAAATAAAGTCTATTATATACTCTGGGATTTTCTAAAGCGAACTTCATTTTGGTTGACAACTAGCCACATTCTACAGGCTAATGTACTTGCTCTTTCAGTAAACTATTTTCTTATTTACAAGGCACTGCCTATTAAACCAAGATGTCAGTAGATAATCAGGTAAATTGCCACTTCCACATCACTTGTGGAGATGAAGATGGTTTGGGATATTCACTGGGTAAAAGAGTACAACAGAATGAAAGCATCTTTTTTCCCATTCATCTTGAAGATCTCACAGTGACTGTCAGTCAAATTATAAGCCTTTAAGAAGTGCATATTAGATTTTACTAGGAGAATTCTGGGAAGATGATAATCTCAACAGTGAATTTTTTTTTATAGAGGTAAAACTGGTTTGTAACATTGTATTAGTTTCAGGTGTGCAACATAATAATTTGATATTTTTATACACTACAAAGTTATCACCAGAGTAAATCTATTTATAATCTGTCATCTTACAATTGACCTCCTTCATCCATTTTTCTCATCTCCTGACCAACTTCCCCTGTGATAACCACCAATATGTTCTCTGAATCTATGGCTTTTGCTTTGTTTATTTGATTTGTTTTTCAAATTCCACTTGTAAACAAAACTATACAGTATTTATCTTTCTTGGTCTGCCTCATTTTACTTGGCACAATACCCCCAAGGTCCATTCATGTCATCATGAATGGTAAGATTTCCTTTTATATGTCTGAGTATTATTCCATTGTGTATATGCATTGTGTACACACACAAACACACACACACACACACACACACCATAACTTCTTTACCCATTCATCCATGAATTTACACTCCCACCAACAGTGTATGAGGGTACTCTTTTTTTCCACATCTTCTCTAAAACTTCTTATTTCTTCTCTTTTTGATAATTGCCATTCTAACAGGTGTGATGTGATATCTCATTGTGGTTTTAATTTGCTTTTCTTTGATAATTAGTGATAATGAAATTCGCTTTGTGTTCCTGTTGGCCATCTGCATGTCTTTTTTGGGAGAGATGGAGAGGGAAGATGGCGGCGTAGGAGGACGCTGGGCTCACCGCGCGTCCTGCTGATCACTTAGATTCCACCTACAGCTGCCTAAATAACCCAGAAAACCGCCAGAGGATTAGCTGAACGGAGTCGCCAGAGCCAAGCTCAGACGAGAGGCCCACGGAAGAGGGTAGGAAGGGCGGCGAGGCGGTGCGCGCTCCACGGACTGGCAGGAGGGAGCCGGGGCGGAGGGGCGGCTCGCCGGCCAAGCAGAGCCCCCGAGTCTGGCTTGCAAAAAGCTGAGGGGCCTGACGGACTGTGTTCCCACAGCAAGCGCGACTTAGCGTGTGGGAGGTCATAAGTTAACAGCTCTGCTCAGAAAGCGGGAAGGCTGGAGGACAAAGGGAAGGAGAGCTGCTGAGCCCCCTGACGACAGAGCTCAGTTTGGTGGGGAACAAAGGTGCTCGCCAGCGCCATCTCCCCCGCCCATCCCCCAGCCAAAATCCCAAAGAGAACCAGTTCATGCCAGGGAACTTGCTCGCTCCGTGCAAACACCCAACTCTGCGCTTCTGCGGAGCCAAACCTCCGGCAGCGGATCTGACTCCCTCCTGCTGCCACAGGGCCCCTCCTGAAGTGGATCACCTAAGGAGAAGCAAGCTAAGCCTGCCCCTCCTGCCCCTGTGCACCTTGCCTACCCACCCCAGCTAAGACGCCAGATCCCCAGCATCACAAGCCTGGCAGTGTGCAAGTAGCCCAGACAGGCCACCCCACCCCACAGTGAATCCCGCCCCTAGGAGAGGGGAAGAGAAGGCACGCACCAGTCTGACTGTGGCCCCAGCGGTGGGCTGGGGGCAGACATCAGGTCTGACTGTGGCTCAGCCCACCAACTCCAGTTATACACCACAGCACAGGGGAAGTGCCCTGCAGGTCCTCACCACGCCAGGGACTATCCAAAATGACCAAGCGGAAGAATTCCCCTCAGAAGAATCTCCAGGAAATAACAACAGCTAATGAGCTGATCAAAAAGGATTTAAATAATATAACAGAAAGTGAATTTAGAATAATAGTCATAAAATTAATCGCTGGGCTTGAAAACAGTATAGCTGACAGCAGAGAATCTCTTGCTACAGAGATCAAGGGACTAAGGAACAGTCACGAGGAGCTGAAAAACGCTTTAAATGAAATGCATAACAAAATGGAAACCACCACAGCTCGGATAGAAGAGGCAGAGGAGAGAATAGGTGAACTAGAAGATAAAGTTATGGAAAAAGAGGAAGCTGAGAAAAAGAGAGATAAAAAAATCCAGGAGTATGAGGGGAAAATTAGAGAACTAAGTGATACACTAAAAAGAAATAATATACGCATAATTGGTATCCCAGAGGAGGAAGAGAGAGGGAAAGGTGCTGAAGGGGTACTTGAAGAAATAATAGCTGAGAACTTCCCTGAAGTGGGGAAGGAAAAAGGCATTGAAATCCAAGAGGCACAGAGAACTCCCTTCAGATGTAACTTGAATCGATCTTCTACACGACATATCATAGTGAAACCGGCAAAATACAAGGATAAAGAGAAAATTCTGAAAGCAGCAAGGGGTAAACGTGCCCTCACATATAAAGGGAGACCTATAAGACTCGTGACTGATCTCTCTTTTGAAACTTGGCAGGCCAGAAAGAATTGGCACGAGATTTTCAGTTTGCTAGACAGAAAAAATATGCAGCCGAGAATCCTTTATCCAGCAAGCCTGTCATTTAGAATAGAAGGAGAGATAAAGGTCTTCCCAAACAAACAAAAACTGAAGGAATTTGTCACCACTAAACCAGCCCTACAAGAGATCCTAAGGGGGACCCTGTGAGACAAAGTACCAGAGACATCACTACAAGCATAAAACATACAGACATCACAATGACTCTAAACCCGTAGCTTTCTATAATAACACTGAATGTAAATGGATAAAATGCGCCAACCAAAAGACATAGGGTACCAGAATGGATAAAAAAAACAAGACCCATCTATTTGCTGTCTACAAGAGACTCATTTTAGACCTGAGGACACCTTTAGATTGAGAGTGAGGGGATGGAGAACTATTAATCATGCTACTGGAAGCCAAAAGAAAGCTGGAGTAGCCATACTTATATCAGACAAACTAGACTTTAAATTAAAGGCTGTAACAAGAGATGAAGAAGGACATTATATAATAGTGACAGGGTCTATCCATCAGGAAGAGCTAACAATTATAAATGTCTATGCGCCGAATACCGGAGCGCCCAAATATATAAAACAATTACTCATAAACA
>NW_024412402.1:26006534-26091743 GCF_014898765.1 Herpailurus yagouaroundi | reverse complement strand
AGCCATTTATGAAAAGCCCACAGCTAACATCATCCTCAACGGGGAAAAACTGAGAGCTTTTTCCCTGAGATCAGGAACACGACAGGGATGCCCACTCTCACTGCTGTTGTTTAACATAGTGCTGGAAGTGCTAGCATCACCAATCAGACAACAAAAGGAAATCAAAGGCATCAAAATTGGCAAAGATGAAGTCAAGCTTTCGCTTTTTGCAGATGACATGATATTATACATGGAAAATCCGATAGACTCCACCAAAAGTCTGCTAGAACTGATACATGAATTCTGCATGTCTTTTTTGGGAAAATGTCTATTTAGATTTTCTACCTATTTTTGTTTTATGCTATTGAGCAATTTTTTATATATTGTGGTTACTAATGTCTTATTTGATACATGATTTGCAAATATTTTCTCTGATTCAATAAATTCCCCTTTCATTTTGTTGATGGATTCCTTTACTGTGCAGTTTTTGTTTGTTTGTTTGTTTGTTTGATGTAGTCCCACTTGTTTATTTTTGCTTTTGTTGCTTTTGCTTTTGAAGCTGGATTCAAAAAACCAGTGCCAAGACCAATGCCAGGGAGCTTAGCACCTATGTTTTCTCATACGAGTTTTATGGCTTCATTACATCCAAGTATTTAATCCACTTTGAGTTAACTTTGTGCATGGTGTAAGATAGTGCTCTAGATTGATTCTCCTTCATGTGGCTGTCCAGTTTTACCAAAAGCATATATTGAAAATACTATTCTTTTATACTCCTTGTATATTTTTGGCTACTTTGTCATAAGTAGTAGGCTATATATGTGTGGGATTATTTCTGGGCTCTATTCAGTTGCATTGATCTATTTGTCTGTATTTATGCCAATACCACACTGTTTTGATTGTTATAGATTGTAATATAGTTTGAAACTAGTGAGCATGATACCTCTTCTTTCTCAAGATTGTTTTGATTATTACTTACAACAACGTGGATAGAACTAGAGTGTATTATGCTAAGAGAAATAAGTCACAGAAAGACATATATGATATGATTTCACTCGTGGAATTTAAGAAACAAAACAAATGAATGTAGAGGGAGTGAAGGAAAAATAAGATAAAAACAGAGAGGGAAGCAAATCATAAGAGACTCTTCTAAAAATTTTTGAAATGTTTATATATTTTTGATAGATAGAACATGTACAAGAGTTGGGGGGGAGGTGTGTGCAGAGAGAAAGGCAGAGACACAGAATCCAAAGCAGGCTCTAGGCTCTGAGCTGTCAGCACAAAGCCCAATGACACAGGGCTCCACTTCACGACCTGTGAGATCATGACCTGAGCTGAAGTTGGAAGTTTAACTGACTGAGCCACCCAGGGGCCCCCTTAAGAGACTCTTAAGTACAGAGAACAAACTGAAGCTTGCTAGAGGGGAGATGGGTGGAGGGGGATGGGCTAAATGGGTGATGGCATTAAGGAGGGCACTTGTTGGAATGAACACTGGGTGTTACATGTAAGTGATAAATCACTAAATTCTACTCCTGAAACCAATACTACACGATATTACTACACTATATTACACTATATTACAATATACTACACTATATTACAATACTACACTCTATGTTAACTAACTTGAATTAAAAAGAAAAGAAAATAAAAGAAAAAGTAAAAAACAAAAATTGCTTTGGATATTTTGTGTGTGTGTGCTCTACACACATTTTGGAATTATTTGTTATATTTCTGTGAAAAATGTCATTAGAATTTTAATATGGATTACACTGAATCTGTACATTGCTTTGATATTTTAATAATATTAATTCTTCTAATCCATGAACATGAAATATCCACTTTTTTGATTGTGTATATTCTTCAATTTCTTTCATCCGTAACTGATAACTTTCAATGTACAATTCTTTCACTTCTTGGTTAAAATTATTTCTAGATATTTTATTCTTTTTGATGTAACCATAAATGGGATTGCTTTCTTAATTTGTCATCGTGATACTTTGTTTTTGTTGTACAGAAATGCAACAGATTTTTGTGTACTGACTTTGTATCCTGCAACTTTACTGAATTTTTTATTAAATCTAATAGCTTTCTGGTGGAGGCTTTAGGATTTTCTATGAAGTATCATTTTATCCTCAAATAGTGACAGTTTTATATTTTCCTAACCAATCTGGGTGCCTTTTATGTCTTTTTCTTGCTTAATTGGTGTAACACAGCTTTTCAATACAATGTTGAAGAAAAATGACAAGAGTGGGTAACCTTGTCTGTTCCTGATCTTACACTCTAGGAAAATCTTTCAGCTTTTCCTCATTTAGTATGATGTTAGCTGTGGGTTTGTCATATATGACATGCATTACATTGAAGTATATTTCTTCTATACTCATTTTGTTGAGTTTTTTTTTAATCATAATTGGATGTTGGGTTTTGTCAAATGCTTTTTCTGCATCTATTGAGATGACATTTTTATCCTTCATTGTGTTAATGTGTTGTATCATGTTATTGATTTCTGGATGTTGAACCATTCTTTCATCCTTATAATATATCCCACCTTATCATGGTGCATGACTCTTTTAATGCATTGTTGAATTCAATTTGCTAATATTTCGTTGAGGATTTTTTCATCTTGCTCATCAGAGATATTAGCCTGTAATTTTCTTTTTTTTTTCCTTCTCTTTTCCTTTCCCTTTCCCTTTCCTTTTCCCTTTCCCTTTCCCTTTTCCTTTCCTTTCCTTTCCTTTCCTTTCCTTTCCTTTCCTTTCCTTTCCCTTTCCCTTTCCCTTTCCCTTTCCTTTCTTCTCCTCTCCTCTCCTCTCTTCTCTTCTTTTCTTTTTTTTTCTTTTCTTTTTCTTTGTGTATGTCTGCATATGTCCTTGTTTAGTTTTCCTATCAGGGCAATTATGGCCTCATAAAATTTGTTAGAAAGTATTACCTCCTCTTCAATTTTTGGAAGTCTTTGAGAAGGATAGATATATAATATTTAAATGTTTAATAAAAATTGATCACTGAAGCTGTGTGATAAAGAATTTTTGTTTTTTGGAAGGGTTTTGAGTACTGATTCAATCTCCATACTAGTAATCAGTCTATTTAGATTTTCTATTTCATCATGATTCAGTCTTAGAAGATTGTATGTTTGGGAATTTATCTTTTTCTTTTAGGCTGTCCAATTTGTTGGTGTATAGTTCCTTTTAGTTCTCTTACAATACTTTGTGTCTGTGTATCAGTTATAAAGTCTCCTCTTTCATTTCCAATTTTATTTATTTGAATTCTTGGTCTTTTTTCTTGGTAGTTCTAGCTAAAGATTCGCCTATTTTATTTATTTATTCAAAGAATCAGTTCGTAGTTTCATTGATCTTTTCATTGCCTTTTTAGCTTCATTTAATTCTGGTCTGATCTTTATTATTTTTTCCATTAATTGGGGACTTTGTTTGTTCTTTTTCTAGTGTCTTTAATGTAAAGTTTAAATTTTACTTGAGATTTTTCTTGTTTCTTGGGGTATGCCTATATCACTATGAGATTTCCTCAAAATTATTTTCACTGCATCTCATGGATTTGGGGTTGCTGTATTTCCATTTTCATTTGCTGCAAGATATTTTCTGATATCCATTTTTGTTATTTCATTGACCACTGGTTGTTCAGTAGCGTGTTGGTTGACTTTCACCTATAATTGATTTTTCAAGTTTTCATCTTGAATTGGTTTCTAGTTTTATACCATTGTGGTCAGAAAATGTTCTTTATATAATTTTAATCTTCTTAAACTTATTGTGACTTGTTTTGTGGCTTAATATGTGATCTATTATGGACAATGTTTTATGGGAATATGAACATATAAGAATGGTCTGCTGCTTTTGGGTAAAATGTTCTGTATATATCTGTTAAGTCCATCTGATCTAATGTGTCATTTGAGGCTGATATTTCCTTATTGACTTTCTCTCTGGGTGATCTATCCATTGATATAAATAGTGTATTAAGATCCCTTACTATTACTGTATTACTGTCAAATTTCCCTTTTAGGTCTATTAATAATTGCTTTATAAGCATAAGAGACTGTTGAGAACTGAGAACGAACTAAGGGTTGATGGGGGGTGGGAGGGAGGAGAGGGTGGGTGATGGGTATTGAGGAGGGCACCTTTTGGGATGAGCACTGGGTGTTGTATGGAAACCAATTTGACAATAAATTTCATATATAAATAAAATAAAATAAAATAAAATAAAATTCAGTGGAAAAAAAAATAATAATTGCTTTATATATTTAGGTGCTCCTATGTGGAGTGCATAGATATTTAATATATCCTCTTATTGGAATGACCCATTTATCATTGTGTGAGGCCTTTCTCTTTTAGGTCTTTTATTTATTTATTTATTGTTTGTTTGTTTGTTTGTTTGTTTGAAATTGCCCATTAAAGGAAATCTTATATTTTATATATTTTGTTTTTCCTTTTTTTTCATTTTTTATTTAAAGTATATTTAATTAACACGGAGTTTAATAGTAGTGTCAGGAGTACAATTTAATGATTTATCACTTACATACAATACCCAGTGTTCATCACAAGTGCCCTCCTTAATGCCCATCACCCATATAGGTCATCTCTCACCCACGTTTCTTCATCAACCCTCAGTATGTTCTCTATAGTTAAGAGTCTCTTATGGTTTGCCTCCCAGCCATCCCATGTATCTTCAATCCTTCTCTGCCATGTCTTTTAGTATAGTTTTTGTTTAAAAGTCTACTTTGTCTGATATAAATATAGCTACAATAACTTTCTTTTTGTTTCCATTTGCATGGAGTACCTTTTTGCATCCCTTCTCTTTCAGTCTATATGTTCTTAAATCTGAAGTGAGTCTCTTTTAGGAAATATATAGATTAGTTTTGTATTTTTAATTTATTCAGCCACTCCATATCTTTTGATTGGATATTTTAGTCCATTTATACTTAAAGTAATTTTTATAGGCATGTACTTATTGCCATTTTGTTTGTTGCTTTCTGGCTGTTTTTCTAGTTCCTCTGTGTGTTTCTATATTTTTCTCTTGCTCTCTTCCCTTGTAGTTTGATGATTTTCTTTAGTGTTATATTTAGAATACTCTCTCATTATCTTCTGTATATCTTCTATAGGTTTTTGATTGGCACTTTCCATTTTGTCACATATAACAGTCAGTATATATATCAGTGTATTTTAAAAATTAAGCATTATATGAGGCGCCTGGGTGTCTCAGTCGGTTGAGCATTCAACTTTGCCTCAGGTCATGATCTCGCAGTTTGTGGGTTTGAGCCCCACATCGGGCTCTGTGCTGACAGCTTGGAGCCTGAATCCTGCTTCAGATTCTGTGTCTCCTTCTCCCTCTGCCACTCACCCACTTGTGGTCTGTCTCTGTCTCTCAAATATGAATAAACATTAACATTTTTTTTAAATAAAAATAAAAATTTAGCATTATAGAAACCTCTACTTCACTTTTTATTTTTATTTTATTTTTGCTTCTTTGTTTGAGCAAGTTCCTCTGCCAAATCTACAGGTCATAATCCTTTCTTTTGCCTTACCTCATTTGTTGTTGAACTGCTCTAGTGTATTTCTCAGTTGAGCTATTATATTCTTCAGCTCTATCATTTCTTTCTGATACTTTCTTATATTTTCTATCTCTTTGTTCAAGTTCTCACTGTGCTCATCCACTCTTTTTACAGAGCATCTTTATGACCATTACTTTGACCTCTTTACCAAGTTGATTACTTATCTCCATTTCATTAAGGTCATTTTCTGAGATTTTGTTTTGTTCTTTCATTTGGAATATATCCTTCTGTTTTCTCATTTTCTTTGATTCTCTGTATTTGTTTCTATGTATTATGTGAAACAGATACCTCTTCCAGTCTGAAGGAGTGGTCTTATGTAGGAGATGAGTCTTGTCATCAACCTTGCCCTAGTTTTTGGTTGACTCTCATACCTTTGTATACTCATACCTGAGTAGCCTGATTTATTCTTGGTAAGTCCCAATTGTTGGATAAGTAGTAAGACCTGTTAGTGTTCCAAAGGGAGTGATAAGTCAGTACTTAGTTTCAGACCAATTGGAAACCAGATCCTCAGGCAGCAGGAAAGTATGCAACTATATAGAGTCCTGTGGTACCAAAATTGTAGACCCTGCTGACATCTAGTCCAGGAGATCTGGAAGTGTCCCCTGAGGGATAGCTGAAAAAATCGTGTCTTCAAGACAAAAGTATAAGCTCCTTTATGGGAAGTACTGTAAACTGTGGTAAAGCCAAGGGAGAACACAAACATAATGTCTCTCTGCTTATGGTTCCTGAAAACACCCCTGTATCCTCTAGATATGTGGCAAACCTGAAGCCTGTCTCTCAGGGTGATGCTCCAGGTAAAGTAAATAGGCCTTTTTCACAGAGAGATCAGCTGTGTTTCAGTCTGCTCTTGGTGTACTACCTTGTGTTTGGCAGCATGCCTTAAATGATCATTCTGATTTTTACAGTCTGTGGGGCCCAGGAATTCAAGGGCTTCTGGACACCAGAGCCTGGTGACCTACAGGCATCCCTTATGAAGACTGCATTTGTCCACTGGCTTTAGAAAAACTGTGGGAGAGTTCTGAGTGAAAAGCATGTCTTCAGCTTTAGAGATGTAGCGGAAGAGTGCTGGGGCTGTGCACGCCTGCAACTTTAGCAAGGCTGGGAAAGATCACTGGGGGTGGTGTACATTGTGGCTTTAGTGATATAAGAGAAGATCATTGGGGGTGTGGCAAACTCATAACTTTAGTGAGGCTGTGTCTGTGCATGCCCACATGCACTAGCAAGGGAGAGGGAGAGTGCAAAAATGATGCTCATCAGCCCCAATGTCCCCAAAGAATGTTTCCATTGGCCCCTGCCTCTTTGGTAGACACTTTAACATTACCAAATATATTCATTTTATATATAATCCAGTCATCTCTTTTTTTCTAGTGAAATAATTACATTTATTATAAATGGAGTTCTGTTTTAGAAACTATAACCATTTAGAAACGGTTTTCATTCATATCAGATCGAGGTTACCTTATTGGTACTGTCTGCCTTATAGACAGATATTTTTATCAGCAGGGAAATTTAATACATTGATTCAGTGATAAGACCATGCCTTCTGACCAAATATCCACCAAATTTCCTTAAAACTGAAGAATGTGATTCCAGTGTATGGAGTCCACTGTAATTAATTTTGCCAGATTTAGCAAATAGAAATACAGGACACCTGTTGAAATTTGAAATTTCAAAAAACAACAAAAATATTTTTAGTATGTCTTATGCAATATTTGGGACATACTTATGCTAAAAAAAAACATTTGTTGCTTATCTGAAATCCAAATTTAGGCAGATGTCCTGATTTCATTTGGCAAGTTTAACATTAGCAAAAATACAAATTTTGGGAATAAATTTTTATAATTTTAAACTAAATATTTGAAGGACAGTAAATTTAAGTGATCAGAGCAGAGTGTAAGGTATTTTTAAAGATATCTTTTATATATGTTTTTTTTTTTCAATTTACTTCCAAGCTGGTTAGCATATACTGCAATAGTGATTTCAGGAGTAGAATCCAATGATTAATCCACTACATGTAACATCTAGACACAACAAATGTCTAGACTTGTAACACTTGTACCAACAATTGTCTTCCTTAATGCCCTTTACTCATTTAGCCCATCCTAACCAACAATCCCTCCAGCACCCTCAGTTTGTTCTTTATATTTAAGAGTCACTTATGTTTTCCCCCACCCTGCTTTTATATTATTTTTGCTTCCCTTCCCACATATTCATCTGTTTTATATCACAAATTCCACATATGAGTGAATTCATATGATATTTGTATTTCTCTGACTAATTTTGCTTAGCATAATACACTTTAGTTCCATGTTTTTGTTGCAAATGGCAAGATTTCATTCTTTTTGATTGTCAAGCAATACTCCATTAAATATATATACCACACCTTCTTTATCCATTCATCTGTTGATGGATATTTTGGCTCTTTCCATACCTTGGCTATTGTTGATAGTGCTGCTATAAACATTGGAGTGCACGTGTCCCTCTGAAACAGCACACCTACATCCATGGATAAATACATAGTAGTGCAGTTACAGGGTTTTAATTTTTTGAGGAACCTCCATACTGTTTTCCAGAGTGGCTGTACCAGTTTGCATTCCCACCAGCAGTGCAAAAGGGCTTTCTTTCTCCACATCCTTGCCAACATCTGTCATTGCCTGAGTTGTTTATTTTAGCCATTCTGACTGGTGTGAGGTGGTTTCTCATTGTGGTTTTGATTTGTATTTCCCTGATGATGAGTGATGTTGAGCATTTTTTTTGTGTGTTTCTGTAAACCATCTGGATGTCTTCATTGGAAATGTGTCTATTCATGTTTTTCACCCATTTCTTCACTGGGTTATTTGTTTTTGGGTGTTGAGTTTGATAAATTTTTTTATAGATATTGGATACTAACCCTCTATCTGATACATCATTTGCAAATATCTTCTGCCATTCCAACAATTGCCTTTTAGTTTTGCTGATTGTTCCTTCCCTGTGCAGAAGATTTTTATCTTGATGAAGTCCCAATAGTTTATTTTTGCTTTTAGTTCCCTTGCCTCTAGAGACATGTTGAGTAAGAAGTTGCTGTGACCAAGGTGAAAGAGATTTTTGCCTGCTTTCTCCTCTAGGATTTCAATAGTTTCCTATCTCATCTTTAGGTCTTTCATACATTTTGAGTTTATTTTTGTGTATGGTATAAGAAAGTGGTCCAGGTTCAATCTTCTGCATACCGCTGTCCAACTTTCCCAACACCATTTGCTGAAGAGACTGTATTTATTCCATTGGATATTATTTCCTGCTTTGTAAAAGATTAGTTGACCATGCATCCATTGGTCCCTTTCTGGGTTCTCTATTCTGTTCCATTGATCTGTGTGTCTGTTTTTGTTCCAGCACCATACTGTCTTGATGATTACAGATTTGTAATACATCTTGAAGTCTGGAATTGTCATGCTTCCAGCTTTGGTTTTTCTTTTTCAGCATTGTTTTGGATATTCAGGGTCTTTCATGGTTCAATAGAAATTTTAGGATTGTTTGTTCTAGCTCTGTGAAGAATGTTGGTGTTATTTTGATAGGGATTGCATTGAATATGTAGATTGCTTTGGGTAGTATTAACATTTTAACAATTTTTATTGCTCCAATCCATGAACATGAAATACTTTTTCCATTTTTGTGTCTTCTTCAATTTCTTTATAAGCTTTCTATAGTTTTCAGAGTACAGATTTTTCACTTCCTTAGTTGGCTTTATTCCTAGTTATTTTATGGATTTTGGTGCAATTGTAAATGGGATCCATTTCTTGATTTCTCTTTCTTCTGCTTCATTATAGGTATATAGAAATGCAACCAAATTCTGTACATTGATGTTATATCCTGTGACTTTGCTAAATTCATTGATCAGTTCTAGCAGGTTTTTTTGGTGGAACCCTCTGGGTTTTCCATGTAGAGTATTATGTCATCTTCAAAGAGGGAAAGGTTTTTTCCTCCTTGCCAATTTGGATGACTTTTATTTCTTTGTGTTGTTTGATCACTGAGGCTAGGACTTCCAATACTATGTTGAATAACAGTGGCAATAGTGGACATTCCTGTCGTGTTCCTGACCGTAGAGGGAAAGCTCTCAGTTTTTCCCCATTGAGGATTTATTAGTGGGGGAGGGGGGGTCTTTCGTATATGGCTTTTATGAAGTTGCGGTATGATCCTTCTATCCCTAGTTTCTTGAGAGTTTTTTTCAAGAAAGAATGTTGTATTTTGTCAAATCCTTTCTCTGCATCTATCAAGAGGATCATGTGGTTCTTGTCCTTTCTTTTATTAATGTGGTGTATCACATTGGTTGATTTCTGGATATTGAACCAGCCCTGCATCCCAGGTATAAATGCCACTTAGTTATGGTGAATAATTGTTTTAATATATTGTTGGATCCAGTTGGCTAGTATCTTGTTGAGAATTTTTGTATTCATGTTCATCAGGGAAATTTTTCTGTCGTTCTTTTTAGTAGGGTCTTTGTCTGGTTTTGGAATCAAGGTAATTATGGCCTCATAGAATGAGTTTGGAAGTTTTCTTTCCATTTCTATTTTTTGGAAAAGTTTCAAAAAATAAGTGTTAACCCTTTTTAATTTTTTAAAAATGTTTATTCATTTTTGACCGACATGGAGACAGAATGAGAGTGGGTCAGGGGCAGTGAGAGAGAGGAAGACACAGAATCTGAAGCAGGCTCCAGGATCTGAGCTGTCAGCACAGAGCCTGTCATGGGGCTCAAACTCATGAGCTATGAGATCATGACCTGAGCCAAAGTTGGACACTCCACTGACTGAGCCACCCAGGTGGCCCTAGGTGTTAACTTTTACTTAAATATATGGTAGAAATCTTCTGGAAAGCCATCCAGACCTTGACTCTTTTATTTTGGGAGATTTTTTTTTTATTACTAATTCAATTTCTTTACTGGTTATGGTCCTGGTCAAAATTTGTACCTGTTTCAGTTTTGGTAGTTTATATGTTTCTAGCAACTTGTCCATTTTTTCCAGAAGGCCAGGCCCAATTTACTGGCATATAATTGTTCATAATATTCTTTAATTATTGTTTGTATTTTTGCAGTGTTGATTTTGATCTCTCCTTCTTCATTCTTGATTTTATTTATTTGAGTCCTTTCATTTTTCTTTGTGATTATAGTGACTAGGAGTTTATCAATTTTGTTCATTCTTTCAAAGATCCAGCTCCTGGTTTCATTGAGCTGTTCTACTTCTTTCTTTCTTTCTTTCTTTCTTTCTTTCTTTCTTTTCCTGATATCATTGATTTCTGCTCTAATATTTATTATTTCCTGTCTTCTGCTGGTTTGGGGTTTTATTTGTTGTTGTTTTTCCAGCTCTTTAAGGCATAAGGTTAGGTTGTGTATCTGAGACCTTTCTTCCTTCTTTAGGAAAGCCTGGATTGCTATATACTTCCCTCTTATGACCACCTTTGGTGCATCCCAGAGATTTTTGGCTGTAGTGTTACCATTTTTTGGCTTCCATGTACTTTTTAAATTTCCTCTTTAACTTCTTAGTGAACCTGTTCATTCTTTAACTCCAAGTATTTATGGTCTTTCCAATATTTTTCTTGTGGTTGATTTCAAGTTTCATAACATTGTGATCTGAAAATATGCACAGTATGATCTCAATCTTTTTGTATTTGTTGAGGGCTGATTTGTGTTCCAGTATGTGATCTATTCTGGAGAATATTTCATGTGCACAAGAAGAATGTGTAATCTGCTGCTTTAAGATGAAATGTTCTGAATATATCTGTTAGGTCCACCCAGTCCAGTGTGTCATTCAATGTCATTATTTCCTTGTTGATTTTCTGCTTAGATGATCTGTCCATTGTTGTAAGTGGGGTGTTGAAGTTCCCTATTATTGTGGTATTAATATCAATGAGTTTATTTATGTTTGTGATTAATTAGTTTATATATTTGGGTGTTTCATGTTGGGGGTATAAATATTTACAATTGTTAGATCTTCTTGGTGGATAGATCCTTAATTATTATATAATGCCCTTCATCTCTTGTTATAGTCTTTATTTTAAAATCTAGATTGTCTGAGATAAGTATGGCTACTCTGGTTTTCTTTTGGCGACCATTAGCATGATGGGTAGTTCTCCATCCCTTACTTTCAATATGAAGGTGGCTTTAGGGCTAAAATGGCTCTCTTGTAAACTACATATAGATGGATCTTGTTTTCTTATCCATTCTGTTACCCTATGTCTTTTGATTGGAGCGTTTAGTCCATTGACATTTAGAGTGTGTATGAAAAGGTATGAATTTATTGTCATTGGATTGTCTGTAGAGTTGGAGTTTCTGGTCGTGTTCTCTGGTCCTTTCTAGTCTTTGTTGCTTTTGGTCTTTTTTTGTCTTTTTTTGTTGTTTCTCCCCTCAGAGAGTGCCTCTTAAAATTTCTTGCAGAGCTGTCTTAGTGGTCACGACCTCCTTTAGTTTTTGTTTGTCTGGGAAATTCTTTACCTATCCTTCTATTTTGAATGACAGTCTTGCTGGATAAATAATTCTTGACTGCATGTGTTTTCTTTTCTGAGTCAGCAAATTGAATATATCCTGCCACTCCTTTCTCACCTCCCAAGTTTCTGTGGATAGGTTTGCTATGAACCTGATCTGTTTTCCCTTGCTGCTTTCATAATTCTTTCCTTATCCATGTATTTTGTGTATTTGATTAAGATATGCCTTGTTTATGGTCGCTTTTTGTTGAATCTAATAGTAGTTCACTTCTTAGATTTTGATGTTGTGTCTTTACCCAGGTTAGGAAAGTTTTCTGCTATGATTTGTTCACATAAACCTTCTACCATTGTTTTGTCTCTCTTCTTCTTCTGGGACTCCTATGATTCAGATGTTATTCCTTTTTGATGAGTCACTGATTTCTCTATTTCTTATAGTATCTCTTCTGCCTTAGTTTTCCTCTTTATTTATGCTGCATTATTTTCCATAATTTTGTTTTCTATATCACTGATTTGCTGCTGTTTCATCCATCCTTGCCACCGTGGCATCCACTCAAGACTGCATCTCAGATACATTTTTAATTTTGTCCTGACTAGATTTTACTTCTTTTATCTCCACAGAAATCGATTCTATGTTTGTTTTTTTTTTAATTCCAGCTAGTATTCTTATTATCATGATTCTAAATTCTAGTTCAGGAGCACCTGGGTGGCCCTATCAGTTAAGCATCTAACTTCAGCTCAGGTCATGATCTCACTGTTTGCGGGTTAGAGCCCTGTGTTGGGCTCTGTGCTGACAGCTCAGATCCTGGAGCTTCCTTTAGATTTGTCTCCCTCTCTCTACCCTTCCCCTGCTCATGCTCTGTCACTGACTCTGAAAAATAAATAAATTAAAAAAAATAAATAGATAAATTTTAGTTCAGACATCTTGCTTATATCTGTGTTTATTAAGTACTTGGATGTCATTTCTTATTTTCTTTCTTTGAGGATGAATCCCTTTGTTTTGTCATTTTTGAGGAAGAAAATAGAATCACTAAAATAAAAAAATTAACTTAAAAAATTAAAAACAACCCCCAAAAATCAAATAAAGAAAGTTATGTCCTAGTTGTGTTTTGGTCTGTTGTTGAAAGAAGCTTAATGGAATAGAGATAAAGATGAAAAGAATGAAAAGGTAAGAAAACATTTAAAAATTAAAACAAATGTAGAAAATAAATTAGAATAAAATGAAATTAAAAATGTAAAATAATAAAAATATTACAAAAATATAGTAAAAAAGTTATTTTTTTATAAAAATGGAAAATAAAAATAAAGTTCCTTTTTTCTGTATTCAAGATTAAGAAAAGGGAAAGGAAAAAAAAACCTAAATAGTTGGACCTGCAAACAGAATAAAATCCGAATAAAATTACATCCAGTTTCCCATAGAAGTCAAACTATGAAGAATTTCATAGTGTGTACACTAAGCAGGTGGAGAGATGTGGTGGTCCTCTAGGGCTTGGTTGGTGCAGTTGGATGTGGTTTGGTGTAATGGCTCCATTTTCCACTAGGTGACACTGCTTAGCTTACTAGGTGAGGCATATGTGTGGATGTGTGTGGATGTGCACGTGGATGAGAGATGAAAATGGCTTCACCCAGCTTCCCAGTCTCTGGCACAGTAACACTGCACTCTCAGCAACAATCAAGCACTCCTCTTTTGTCTCCAGTATCCATCCACTCCCTGCTTCTATACTGTCCACGTCCAAGCTGTCAGCCAGCCAGGTGACACCTCCCTCCGGAATTTTATCTCAGATGGAACTGTGTTTCCAAGCCCCTTAGATCTGAGGGCGCTGAGGCTTGGACCTGCTCTAACCCTGTGGGGGAGGGTTTCACTAAGCGATGGCCGGGTGCTGGCTTGCCTCAGAAAAAAAAAAAAATTTGTGCAATCATGTGGCAGCAGAGATTCAGAGATTATGGTAACTCACAACACACAACTGGCACCAGGTTTGACCACACCCCAGCATCTTTGTTTCATAGCCAGCAAACATTGTTATTTTCCGGGGTCCACTGGGAACTTTGTCTATGGGGAGGCCATATGGGCCTCTATCAAATGTCCTCCTAGCAGGTGAAACACTTTTCCCTGTGTGGCCCATGGACCCCTCGGACCTTGCTGGCTGCTCCTGGGGATTTGCCCTACCACCAGAGCACCAACAGATATTGAGCTGTGGAATTTCCAAATGTTCTCCCCTGTTTATAGAGTCAAAATGGTATTGAAAATCTCTCCTTTCTCCTCTCTCCCTTTCTTGTTCAGTCACTTGTGGGTGTTCCCACTAGTTCTCTCCAGCTACTTTCCGGGGGAGTGCTTTTCTTATACTCTCCCCCTTTTCTCTGTCCTCTCTCTGCAAAAGCAGCTCCCTGCCCTTCGTAGCTTCTCTCTCCCCCAGTTCACCTCTCTCTGTTGCATACCTGCCAAGTTCTGTGGCTCAAGTTTAGCAGATTGTTGTCTTAATCATCAGATCAGTTTTTTGGTGTGCAAAATGGTTTGGTGATGATCTAGTTGCATTTCAGGGACAAAAGAAGCAGAGAATTTCCTTGCTGCTCCACCATCTGGCCCTTCCTGACATCTTATATCAAGCTCCGGTCACCTCTTAAATTGCTGCCTTTGTGCTGGGTCCTGGGTTAAGCGAGTCTATGTGCAAGCCCTTTAAAAGAAGTAACTCCAATCCCTAACAGCTCCCATGTCCTCTGGACATAAGCCCCATTTTTTTTTAAACCAAATATTTTTGAGGCCTCATATTTCTAGTGCATGTCCCAAGGGTTGAAGTACCCTATATGGTGCACACACACCTCAGTCTTTGGGGAATCTTCTGACCTGTGAGATTTCTACATTGTGTGTCAGCACACCAGTGGTGGGGTTTTTGATGAGACCATTGTTCTGCTCTCCTACATGTCTCCATGTAGTCTTTTTATCCTTTTTTGTTGAGGGAGTTGTTCAGCCAGATTTCAGATCTCTTTCAGCGAGAATTATCCCTTATGTAGCTATAGATTTGATATGTTGTGGGAAGAGGTGAGTTCAGAGTATTCCTATGCTGCCATAATAAACTGCTCCCTATCTATTACTATAGATACTTATACTTAATTATACTTAATTTTGTATATCATTAAATCTACTAAATTAAAAAAAAATAAGATAGGAAAACCAAAAAACTATGCACATCTACAAGAAGTCAAGTGGCAATGTCTTTCCAAGACTCCCAACATATTAACAGGTGGAGACCAGATTCTGACTGCTAAAAGTTGTATATCATACCAGCATCTGTATGAAAGGAAGCATAAGGGAACAGGGGTATTTTATAGAACTGAGATAAGTACAGTCCTCAAAGAGCCAACAGGGACTTACTGGAAATCATTTTTGACCATTTAAAAACAGTAATTGAAACAAGGAAGTGCTGGTTCTTTGCCTGCACCAATATGTAGATTATTGTGAGGAGTCTATGGAAAGGTCTAAAGGGTGTGAACCAGTTTAAGTCATATGAACTTTTACAACAAAACAACTGACTATCTAATCTAGGAAAAAAAAACAACAACAAATTGAGCTGGAGCCATACATCTAATTGAACAGAACATAAGAAAGTATAGAAAAGAAAATGGAAGATTTTCACAAAAGTAAGGAAAGGGATAGGGACATATCACAGCACATAGATTTCTATTTTTCAAAATATATAATTTTTATATTAAATATAATTTATTGTCAAATTGGTTTCCATACAACATCCAGTTCTAATCCCAACAGGTGCCCTCCTCAATGTCCATAATCCACTTTCCCCTCTCCCCCACCCCTCATCAACCCTCAGTTTGTTCTCAGTATTTAAGAGTCCCTTATGGTTTGCTTCCCTCTATCTCTCTCTGTATATAAAACGTCAACAAAAAGTGAAGGCTGATTTGTGTCATGATGAAATAAATAGTATGGTACTTACCATCTCTTTGTAAGCTGGACATGATAGAGGAGAAATATGGAACAACAGGCAGCTGGGACTGTTATCCCTGAGAGAAGACAGACACATGAAAGAAGACTTACGAATAATCCTGACCTTCTCCCTGGTGGCATTCTCCTGCTTTGGCACATTAAATAAATCTCAAGAGGAAGACAGTGGAAGTATGAAATAAGAATTCCAGGCAACTGAAGTGACTAAAAATTGTGAGGCAGGGAGCTCAAAAACCAAGAGCTGTACATGGTTTGGGGTTCAGACATCTGCACAGGGATTCATAATTTAGTGATTCCGAAAGTTCATTTAACCACAAGTAAGATATATACAAAGAACACAACTTGGCATATCAAAGTTAAACTATTAAAAACTAAAAGACAATATATTAAAAGAAGCCTGGATCACCTGAGTGGCTCAGTTGGTTAAGTGTCTGACTTTGGCTCAAGTCATGATCTCGTGGTCCGTGAGTTTGAACCCCACATTGGGCTCTGGGCTGACAGCTCAGAGTCTGGAGCCTGCTTCAGATTCTGTGTCTCCCTCTCTCTCTCTGCCCCTTCCTCACTCATTCTCTCTCTCTCAAAAATAAATAAGCATTAAAAATTTAAATATATATACATATTTATTTTATTTTTTAATATTTTATATTTATATGTAAATATAAATATTTATATTTTAATATTATATATATTTTAAATAAAATAAGCCTAAAGGAAGGGTGCTTTGGGTGGTTCAGTTGGTTAAGCATCCAACTTTGGCTCAGGTCACAATCTCACAGTTTATGAAATCGAGCCCTACATTGGGTTCTCTGCTGTCAGCACAGAGTTTGCTTTGATTCTCTGCACTGCCAGCCCCCCCGCCTCTCCTCTGCTTATGCCATCTCTCTCTTTTTCAAAAATGAATAAATATTTTAAAAAATATTTCAAAAAATAAACAAAGTAGAAGAAGCTTAAGGTAAAAAATGCATATCATATTCACAGAAACTTCTCATCAGAAATGATGGACGCCAGTTGAAAACAGAATAGTTTTTTAAAGTGATCATTCTGCTGCATTAGATAAAGGGGAAAGAATAAGTGTGAGTTGTGGGGGGTGGGTTGGGATGTAAAGGCAAAGTAAATGACTACCCTCCAGTTTCACAAAGTGAGGAATAAGGTATATAACACAAGTTGAGTTAGTTGGTAGTGTGTTTTCTATATCATAATTAGAACATTAGCTCCATCTCCCATCCCTGAGGAGCCAAGAACAATGCCTAGAACCAAGAAAACAATAGCATAACTTCTAGGTCAAATCAGATAATGTTACTTTAAAGATGGTTGTTGGTGAGGCTGGACGATTATTAGTTCAGATCTGTCTGTGCGAACATAACTAAATTGTTTTGTTTTGTTTAAAATATTAAAAAGTGCATAAATCTTAAGTATACATCTAGATTATTTTTGACAACGTTAACACATCCTTATAAACACTATCCAGATCAAGAAGCAATCAATGTTATTAGCAATACAAAAGTCACCCTTGTACTCTTTTCAGCCATTAAGGCTCCACCCAGGATAACAACCATCCTGAATGTAAAAATCATAGATTATTCAGCCATCTGGGTGGCTCAGTTGGTTGACCATACAGTTCATTATTTCAGCTCATGTCATTGTCTCACAGTTTGTGGATTGAGCCCTGTGTCTCACTCTGTACTGACAGCATGGAGCCTGCTTGGGATTCTCTCTCTCTCTCCCTCTCTCTCTCTCTCTCTTTGCCCCCACCCCACTTGTATTCTCTCTCACTCTCGTTCTCAAAATAATTAAAGAAACATAAAAAGAAACAGATTGTATATCTTTTTCTATTTGCTTGTTTCTGAATTTTATGTAATGTAGTATGTGTCATTTTGTGTCTAACTTTTTTCACCCCTCATATTAATTTTTGACAGATAACTTCATGCTGATGTATATGTAATCCATTCACTCTTACTGATATATTATAATCTGTTGTATGAATATGTCACATGTTACTTACCAGTTCTTTTGCTGACAGAAATTTATTTATTTATTTTTCCGTTTTAGCTGTTTTTTCCCATTCTATTACTAAAAATGCTGCTGAGAATTTTCTTGCACATGTTTTTCAGTACATACATATAAGTATGTCTGTTTATATAAGCATATGTGGAATTTTAGGTCATGATAGTATCTTTAGCATTAATAGATAATGTTACTTGTTGCAGAAAATGGTTTTATAAATTAATCCTTCCATGAAGGATATATGAAGGTTTAAATTATGCTGTTTCAGTATTAAAAAATAGTAGTAGTAACTGTGTTGTTAATTTAGCTGTTGTTTTATTGTGGCCATTTTGATGTGTAGTAGTACCTTATTGTGGCTTTAAATTAATAATTATCTTATGGCTAAGAAAGTGGAGCATCTTTTCATGGGCATATTAGTCATTTGCATAGATTCTTTTCTGAAGTTTTATTCTAGCCTTTAGCTATTGCATTGCCTGCCTTTTTATTTCTAATTCATAAAATTTCTTTATATATTTTCAGTGAGTCCTCTGTTGTATATATGTATGCAAATACTTTCTTCTTCTCTTGGATTTTAACTCAAAGTTATCTTTGAGCAGCAAGAATTTTTAATCTCAGTGTGATCCAGCTTATCATGTGTAGTTTTTCCTTACATATAAGTAGTAGTGCTTTTTGGGGTAATAAGAAAGATTTTACACCAAGATCATAAGTTTAGTTTTCATTGTCTTTTATGAGATTTATAATTTTTCATTTTACATGTGGTTTTATTACCTAGGAAGAACTTATTTTCCATGTGATATGAGGTAGAAATAAGGATTTATCATCTTTCATATAGATATTTAAATGTTCCAGAATGTGTATTGAAATGACACTGCAGTGATAACTTAGTTGACCACATAAGTCTATGTATGGGTCTTTTTCTGGACTGTATCATGCTTCATTGATATATTTACCTATTCTTGATGTTTAAATATATATTTATGTATTCTTAATAATATACTTTTATAATAGATCTTAATATGTGGCAGTAGACATCCACTAACATTGTTCTCCATCAATATTGTATTGCTATTCTTGGCCCTTGCTTTTTCATCTCAGTTACAGAATCAAAATGTCAATACATACACACACACACACACACACACACACACACACACAGATACACACACACACACACACACAACACAGAACTGGGGTTCTGACTGGATTGTATTAAATCTACATATCATTTCAGTACGGAAATTGATATCTTAGCAATATCAAGACTTTCAATATAGAGAGATTATATCACCATTTATTTGTCTTCTTAATTTTTATCAGTAATATTTATATTTTTCTGAGTAGAGATTTTGCACGTTTTTCAGCTTTGTTCATAAAAATTTGAATTTTTGTGTTGTTGTTAAATAATTAAATTTTTGTTTTCTACTTGATTTTTGATGACATATAAAAATATACTATATATTGAATATATCTGTATACTGACCTTGTATCCAAAATATTTTCCTCTATTCACTTATTTATCCTCAAGGTTTTCCATATATTCTTCTTAATTTTTTTGTATTAATCATTTTCTCTATAAATATAAACACTATTTATTCCTTTTCAGTCCCCATTCATCTTATTTTTTACTTATCTCTTTTGCAGTGGTTAGGATGACCACTACAATGTTAAATAAAAGTGGTGGTAGCAGATCCTCTTTCTAGTTTCTTATCTTGGTTGATAATTTTTAGTTTTTCACCACTAAGTATAATATTTATGTTTTTGTTTTAATTTTATTTATACAACTACATAAGTGATATCCCATTGTATGAATATTATCACAAATTTTATATCCATTAGCTAGTGGATAAGCAAATGGCTTATGATTAGTTTTTTTACTATATGAATACCCTAAGGTCATGAATATATTATCTTATATTTAGTTCTCAAACACTTTTCTACTTTTTCTTCTTTTCCATTTACGTGTACATATTTTTTTGTGGACATATGTTTCAATTTTAGTGAGTAAATAAACATGAGAGGATTGCTGTATCATAAGTGTATGTTCAACTCTATCTAAAAATGTCAAATTCAGTGGATTTTAATTCCCCATTTACATAAATGAATAGATCATCCAGAAAGAAAATCAATAGGAAACAGTGGTCTCAAGCAACACATTAGACCAGAATATAAAGAATATTCCATCCAAAATAGCAGAATACACATTCTTTTCAAGTACACATAGAACATTCTCTAGAACAGATCATGTTAAGCCACAAAACAAGTCTCAATAAATTTAAAAAGAATGAAATCATATCAATCATCTTTTCTGACCACACATAAAGAAACTAGAAATCAATTAAAATAAGAAAATTGGGGGAAAAAATACATGGAGACTAAACAACATCCTATTGAATAACCAATTGGTCAATAAATAAATCAGGAGAAAATAAGTATCTTGATACAAATGAAAAAGGAAACACAACATTCCAAAATCTATGGGATGTAGCAACAGCAGTTCTAAGAGGGATGTCTATAGCAATACAGACCTACTTCAAGAAACAAGAAAAATCTTAAATATAAACAATCTAACTTTATATTTAAAGAAACTAAAAAGAAAGAAAGAAAGAAAGAAAGAAAGAAAGAAAGAAAGAATAAATGCCAAAGTCGGAAGGAAAGAAATCATAAAGATCAGAAAGGAAATAAATTAAGTAGAAACTAAAAAAGAAATTTAAAAAGACCAATAAAACTGAGAGCTGTTTCTCAGGAAAGATAAATAAAATCAATGAACCAGACTCATCAGGAAGAAAAAAAAGAGAGAGAGAGAGAACCCACAAAACAAATAAAATTGGAAATAAAAGATGAGGAATTATACTCAAAACTACAAAAAATACAAAATATTTGGCTTATAAAAAATATAGGCCAACAAATTAGAGAACCTAAAATAAATGGATAAATTCTTAAAAACAAAATCTTCCAAGATTAAATCATGAAAAAAATAGAAAATCTGAACAGAACAATTACTAGTAATGAAATTGAATCAGTAATCAAAAACTCTCAACAAAAAAAAGTCCAGGATCAGATGGTTTTACTGTCAAATTCTACCAAACATTTTAAAAAGTTAATACACTTCTGCTCAAATTATTCCAAAAAATTGAAGCTGAAGGAACCATTCCAAACTCATTTTATGAGGCCAGCATTACACTGATATCGAACCCAAACACACTACAAAAAAAGGGGGGCAGTGGTGAAGGAAGGAAGGAAGAGTGGATGTAAAGAAGGAAGGAAGGAAGGAAGGAAGGAAGGAAGGAAGGAAGGAAGTGAGAGAGGAACTTAAAGAACAGTATCTCTGATGAGCATAGATGTAAAAGTCCTCAGTGTAATATTAACCAACTAAACTCAACAACACATTGAAAGGAACATACAACATGACCAAGTGGGATTCATGCCACTGATGCAAGGATGTTTTAATATCTGCAAATTAATCATCATGATGAATCACATTAACAAAACAAAGGATAAAAATCATATGCATCTCAATAGAAGCAGAAAAAGCATTTGACAAAATTTAACAGCCACTTATGATAAAATGTCTCAACAAAATGATTACAGGAAGAACATACCTCAAGAAAATAAAAAGATGACAAATGATAAACCCATAGCTAACATCATACTAAATGGTGAAAAGCTTTCAGTTCTAAGATCAGGATAAGGATGCACAACTCACCTCTTTCATTGAAAATAGTATTGGAAGCTGTAGCCATTGCAATACAAATGAAATAGAAGGCCTCCAAACTGGAAATGAAGAAGGAGAGAGGTTACTATTTATAGATAGTATGATTTACTTATAGCAAATTATATATAGAAAACAAAAACTACTAGAACTAACAAATAAACTCCGTAAAATTTCAGGAAAAAAATTAATTACAGAAATGTGTTGCATTTCTATGGTCTAATAACAAATTATCAGAAAGAGAAATTAAGGAAACTCATCTAAATTGCATAAAAACAATGAAATACTTAGGAATACATTTTTCGATATTTTTATTTATTTTTGAGAGAGATAGAGCAGAGGAGGGGCAGAGAGAAAGAGAGAGAGAGATAGAGAATCTGAAGCAGGCTTCAGGATCTGAGCCATCAGCACTGAGCCCTACAACGGGGCTCGAAATCAAGAACTGCGAGATCATGACCTGAGTCGAAGTCAAACACTTAACTGACTCAACCACCCAGCTGCCCCCCTAAGAATACATTTTCAACAAGGAAGTGAAAGACCTGTACTGTAAAAACTACAAGACATTGACATGTGGTACTTGGCTGGAACATGCTTTTTTTGACATCAGGGTGGTGAGTTCCATCCCCAAGTTGGATGTGGATCCTACTTTATAAAAAAAAAAAGACAACTATGTGACATTGATGAAAAAAATTAGAATATGACACCAATAAACAGAACAGTGTACCATGCTCACAGATGTTAGAATTAATATTGTTTAAATGTCCATACTACCCAAAGCAATCTACAGATCAAATGCAAACCCTATCAAAATATTATTATGTTGTACAGCTGAAACTAACATATTGTATGTCAATTATAATTCAAATTCAAATTTTAAAATGAATGATACTCTTTTTCAAACCAACTATACCTATGTTTGTTTCCATAGCAATACATGTGATTTCCTCTTCTTTTACATCTTCACTGCACTTAGTGTCTTCATATATATGTACAGATGATAGATGATATATAGGTAGGTAGGTAGGCAGATGATAGACAGAAAGATAGATAGGTGGATAGATAGTTAATAAATAGATAGGTAGATAGATAGATGATAGACACAATTTTCGCTTTTCCAGAGGGCCTGTAGGTGAGAGGAAAAGCTAGATTCATGATTGGGCATTTTTTAGATTCATGTTTTTTTGAATTTCTAGAAAAAGAAAAACTATATAGAGGAAAGCAGATCAATGTTTGCCAGGAGCTGAGGCAGTGGGGAAGGGAAAGAAGATAAAGGGTTACTGAATAAATTTTTATAGTGAAAGAAATATGAATGTGCATGGTGATTACATGAGTATATTTGTTAAAACTCATCAAATTGTACACTCAGAATTGTTGAACTTTATTGTGTTTTAATTATACTTGAATAAAGATAATTTACACATGAAAAAGGTCACAAAAACTAGTTTACTACTAGTATACAAAAATACAATTTTTAAAAATTGGTATGGCATACTGTGATACCTTTAAATTTATTTGAAAATTCTATATATCGTTTTGATATTTCTTAGCCTTTATTTTTGTTTAGACAATCATGCCTTGTAAAAATAAGATAGATAAGATCACTTTTACTTTTCAATACATATGAAGGTTTTAAAGATCTAATACTCATTTTAGTTACATAATATCCTAAGCATTTAACATTGATTAACTGTAGTCTTTAAAAACATTTTTTTATGTTTATTTATTATTGAGAGACAGAGAGAGACAGAGCACTAGCAGAGGGGGACAGAGAGAGAGAGAGACACAGAATCTGAAGCAGGCTCCAGGCTCTGAGCTGTTAGCACAGAGCCTGATGTGGGGCTCGAACGCACAGAGACATCATGACCGGAGCCAAAGTCAGACACGTAACTGACTGAGCCACCCAGGCGCCCCTGTCGTCTTTTTTTTTAAGTTTATTTATGTATTTTAAGAGAGAGAGAGAGCAGGAGAGGAGCAGAAAGAGAGGGAGACAGAGAATCTCCATGCTGTCAGCACAGAGCCCAATGTGGGTCTTGATCCCATGAACAGTGAGAACATGACCTGAGCTGAAATCAGGAGTCAGACACTTAACCGACTAAGCCATCCAGGTGCCCCAACTCACTTTATTCTTATCAATCCCTGTGATTGATCCCCGAGTGGGGGAAAAAAACTGGTGAAGCAGTGTAATCCCAATGTTCTATATCCTCCCCACTTTCAGCCCCAGCAACCATGGTCTACTTTCTGTTCCTGTTTCTTAGAGTTTTGCAGAATATCATATGAATGGAATATATTATGTCACCTTTTGAGTCTGGATTCTTTAACGTTCCAAGGCTTACGTTCCCCATGGCTTGCCCTGCCCTTCCAGGGCTATAGTTCCAAGGAATTAGAGTTGGTAGGGGAGGTGGAAGCAGCCTCAGGCTAAAATGCTATAAAATCCCATTGTTCTTACTAAGGTTCACTGTTTTCTCTTGAATAATTGCTTCTCAATTTGTTGCATGCTTGTAGTCAATTTCCAGAGTGTTATGGTTTCTGATAGTTCTGCCAAGTTTTATTATTGCTGGTTCTTTTTGTTCTAATTAATAAACTTTATATTTTATGGCATTTTTATATTTACATAAAAACTGAATGGAAAGTACAGAACACACAGTGTGTGTTCCTATACCCATCCTTTCCCTCCTTACCCACCTACACACTGTTTTCTTGCATTAATGTGGTACATTTGTTATAACTGATTAGCCAATATTGACATATCATTAACTAAAGTCCACAGTTTACATTAGGGTTCACTTATGTTGGGTTTGACAAATGTATAATGACACAGATCCACTGTTACGGTATCATATAGGATAGTTTCACTGCCCTAAAAATCCTCTATACTCAGCCTATTCATCCCTCCTCAACCTCTACCAACTCTTGGAAACTACTGATCTTTGTACTGACTCACAGTGTTGTCTTTTCCATAATGTCATATAATTGGAATAATGCATTATGTAGTTTTTAGAATGACTTATTTTGCTTATAATAACTTATTTAGGGCTCTTCTATGTCTTTATATGGCTTGATAGTTGATTTCTTTTGGCAGTGAATACTATTCCATCGTCTGGATGTGCTATTGTTTATTCACCTATTGAAGGGCATTTTGGTTGTGTTCAAGTTTTGGATATTATTAATAAAGCTGCTATAAACATTCATGTGAGAATTTTTGTGTGGACATAAGTTTTCAGCTCATTTGGGTAATTACAAAACAGCATGATTGCTGGACCATTGGTTAGAGAATGTTTACTTTTATAGGAAACAGCCAAACTGTTTTCCAAAGTGGCTCTACTATTGTGTATTTCCACCAGCAAAGAATTAGAATTCCTGTTGCTTCATACCCTCACAAGCATTTAGTATTGTCAATGCTCTGGATTTGGGTCATTTTGGTAGGTATGCAGCTATATCTCTTTATTGTTTTAATTTGTATTTTCCTGTTGACACATGATGGTGAACAACATTTTACATGCTTATTTGCCATCCATATTTCTTGTTTGGCAAGATGTCTGCTCAGATATTTTGCACATTTTAAAAATTGGGTTTTTTTTAATTGTTGATTTTTAAATGTTCTTTGTATATTTTGGATACTAGTTCTTTGACAAATACATGTTCTACAAATATTTTCTTCCAGTCTGTGGCTTGTCTTTTTTTTTGCTCTTAACAATGTCTTTCCAAGTTTTGACTTTTAATGATGTCCAACTTATCAATCATTTCTTTCACAGACTGTGGTTTTAGTTTATTATTGTTTTTATAGAGAGAATTTTCTAAGCTCCTCAATCAGCCATTCCAGAAGTTGACTGCCTTTATGTGTTCTTAAACCTCAATGTGTTCCAGACACCATACTAAACAGCTTACATTCCTCATCATGTTAAATCCTCCCAACACCCTTGTGTAGTAGATATAACTTCTAACCTCCATTTTATTACACAGTGGAACTAAGGTTGAGCAAATTACCCAATGTTGCAATGTTAGCAAATGATAAAAACAAAGAGTCTGACCCAGGAGGCTGCTTACCTAAAAAATATTCTATGCTTCCGATCATATGCTTCCAATTGGAGACATTGGAAGGTATACAACACAGAATCTTGCCTGATGTAGGGTCCACTTTTACCATAAGTCCCTGAATGGTTGTAAGATGATAGTTAATTCAGTGGTTCCAATTTCAGTATCTCCTTCCTCACCTCTAGCTCAAATCTCTCTTTTCATCACCCTCATTGATTCTAACCATGTCTGGCTAAAAACCCTCCACTGGTTTCCTGTGCACTTAAATAAAATGCAAACTCTTAAGCTTTACACATAGGGCTGAAATGGCAGAACACTTGCCTTCCTTTTGCATCTGTTCTATTATTCACCTCCATGTTCACCAAGTCCCAGCTGCACTGATTTCTCTGTCTGGAAAATATAGCCAGCTCTTTCTCACTACAGGGCTTTGTTACTTACTAATCCTTCTTCTTAGAAATTCTTCCTAAATAACTTTGCATTTTTGGTTCCTTTTCATAATTCAAATGTCCACATCCAGTCCATTCACTATTTTTAGCTGTTTTTTAAAGTCTCTTTATGGTTGTCACTTGAAATTATTTTATTCATTTACTTGTTTATTTCCTGTTTTCACATATTAGAATTGCCTTGTACTTGTCTCTATCCTTTTACTGAATGGAAATATGTGTTTGTTTTATCTGTCATTATACCCCAAGCACTCAGCAAAGTGACTTAGAACAAGTGTCACATGTTTCTTTTAGGGTGAATTCTCTCAATGCTCTTATAGCATAGGTAGTATTTATTTATCTGAAAGTCCAGGGTTGAATCTCAGATGTGACTTTTTTTTTCACTAGTTCCATGCTACTGTAAGTGAAGAAAGCACCTAACATTTTCTGGTCCTTACTTCTCCTTTATCAAACTCAGTAAAGTCAATTTTATAAACACTTACCGAGGCCGGTGTGAGTTCCAATGGAAAGTGGCACTCATAATAAAAGAGTTGCCATCGATCAGGTTTGGCCAGAGTCTTAAAGAAATTGGCACA
Organism: Herpailurus yagouaroundi; assembly: GCF_014898765.1. Lineage (NCBI taxonomy): Eukaryota > Metazoa > Chordata > Mammalia > Carnivora > Felidae > Herpailurus > Herpailurus yagouaroundi. The sequence continues at coordinate 26,065,048 of NW_024412402.1, read as the reverse complement.
TAAATGATTTTGTGTAGTTTTGCTTGAGAAGTAAATCTCTGACAATCATGAGTTGTGCTGCATTTCCTAACTTTCTATCTGTTTAGAGATAGGAGAGGTATAGCCTTGTCAACGTGTAATGGAAAATTGGCTTTGGAGAGGGCTTCAAAGGTCTTTGTTGAAAACGTTGGGCACTGTTATGTCAAGTGCCTGCAGCACTTTTGACATTCTGCTCAAAACCATAAGGGTTCTTGGCTCTCACTGCTGCTTCAGGGGTCTCTGAGGTTTACCCTGCTGCTTGGTGTTGTCACTCTCTCTGCTTCTTGACCCATTATCCCTAAAAGAAACAAGAAGTGAAGGTGGAATATTCTTGGTCTTCACCTTATTTTCCTCAGGCTTGAACTCTTGGAACCTTACAGAGAGACAGCTTCCTAATTTAAAATATGGCAACACCGGGGAAGGACAGAAGAGAATGGAACTCTTCTTTTCAGTTTCCCAAAACACTTTCCTCTTGGGCTTGCAAGAGATAGTTTATGGATATTGTCTGATGGGGAATTGACTAGATAGGGACTACAGCCCAGAGGAGGAAAAGACAGCTTCATGATATGGTGACGTGGGCCTGGGGATAATTTAAGGCTAGGCCCAGCACACAGTACACTACATGTTTGTCAAGTGGTCATTCAGAGTGCAGACATAGGCCCTGGAGGTGCTTAAAGCAGAGGCTACTCCTAGGGTCTCTCTCCCAAAGAGACTGCTCTTCTGGAGCATGGAATGGACTGGGTGCACTCAGGGTGCATTGAATACCTTAGGCAGCAGAACTATAGAGGCATTGAGCTATTGATGCCCTTCCCTCTTTACCATATATCTTCATTCAGTAGTTTATTGAATACCTTCTCAGCCTGTGGATGCTGAGTTTAATAGCCCTGGTCTTTGCTGTCTAGGGTTTTTTCACCTAGAGAAGAAGAGAACTAAATAAATTCTCCATTGCAAGTCACAGTGAGAAGTCACTGTGAGGTGTTAGTTTTGATTTTTTTCCCTCTCCTCAGAAATAACCTGTGAGTGGGATTGATAGCAAGGGGTAGACTTGGGAGAATTTCCCTTCGAGTATCTTTTTAATTTCTTTTTTTTTTTTTTTTACTAAGGTATAGTTGATGCCAATGTTACATTAGTTTCATGTGTACAAAATAATGATTCAACCTCACAAGTGTCGCCATCATCACAAGTGTCACCACAATCCATTACCATACAACACTATCACAGTATCATTGACTATATGCTCTGTATTGTACCTTTTATTTGCATGGTTTATTCATTTTATAACTGAAAGTCTGTTTCTCTTATTCCCCTTCACTATTGTTTCTCACTCCCATCAACCTCCCCTCTGGCAAAAATTAAAAATACAAGAAATAACAAATGTTGGTGAATGTGGAGAATAGAGAACATTTGGGCACTGTTGGGGAGAATATAACTTGGTGCAGCCACTGTAGAAAACAGTATAGAGGTTCCTCAAAAAATTAAAAATAGAAATACCATATGATCTAATAATTCCACTACTGCATATTTACACAAAGAAAATGAAAACACTAATTTGAAAACATATATACACCCTAATATTTATTTATTTTTATTTTTAAGTGTATTTATTTTGAGAGAGAGAGAGAGAGCAAGTGAGAGAAGGGAGACAGATAGGGAGAGAGAGAAAATCCCAAGTAGGTTCCACACTGTCAGTGCAGAGCCTGATGTGGGGTTTGAACTCATGACGATGAGATCATGACCTGAGCCAAAATCAGTTGCTTAACCAACTGAGCCACCAAAGCACCCCTACCCCAATGTCTATTGTAGGATTATTTACAATAGCCAAGATATGGAAGCAAATCAATGGTCCATTCCTGATGTCCATCCCATGAATGGATAAAGATGTGGTGTGTATATATACAATGGATGACATATCAGACAAAGGGCTAGTATCCAAAATCTACAAAGAACTCATCAAACTCTGCACTCAAAAAAAAAAAAAATCCAGTGAAGAAATGGGTGGAAAACATGAATAGATACTTCTCTAAAGAAGACATCCAGATGGCCAATAGGCACATGAAAAGATGCTCAACGTCACTCCTCATCTGGGAAGTACAAATCAAAACCGCACTCAGATACCACCTCACGCCACTCAGAGTGGCTAAAATGAACAAATCAGGAGACTATAGATGCTGGAGAGGATTGGGGAAACTGGAAACCTCTTGCACTGCTGGTGGGAATGCCAACTGGTGCAGGTGCTTTGGAAAACAGTGTGAAGGTTCTTCAAAAAATTAAAAATAGAACTACCCTATGACCCAGCAATAGCACTCCTAGGAACTTTCCCAAGGGATACAGGAGTGCTGATGCATAGGGGCACTTGTACCCCAATGTTTATAGCAGCACATACAACAATAGCCAAATTATGGAAAGAGCCTAACTGTCCATCAACTGATGAATGGATAAAGAAGTGGTGGTTTATATACATAATGGAATACTACTGGGCAATGAAAAGAATAAATTATGGCCTTTTGTAGCAACGTGGATGGAACTGGAGCATGTGATGCTAAGTGAAATAAGTCATACAGAGAAAGATACCATAGTTTTTCACTCTTATGTGGATGCTGAAAAAGTTGGGGGAGGGGGAAGGAAGACCATAGGGGAGGGGAAGGAAAAAAATGTTAGAGAGGGAGGGAGCCAAAGCATAAGAGACTGTTAAAAACAGAACAAACTGAGGGTTGATGGGGGGTGGGAGGGAGGAGAGGATGGGTGATGGGCATTAAGGAGGGCACATGTTGGCATGAGCACTGGGTGTTGTATGGAAACCAATTTAACAATAAATTTCATATAAAAAAAAAGAAATACTATGCAGCCATTCAAAGGGATGAGATCCAGACGGGGAAGATAGCGGCATAGGAGGTGGCTGGGCTCACCGCGCATCCTGCTGATCACTTAGATTCCACCTACACCTGCCTAAATAACCCAGAAAACCACCAGAAGGCTAGCAGAATGGAGTCTCCGGAGGCAAGTGCAGATGAGAGGCCCACGGAAGAGGGTAGGAAGGGAAGAGAGGTGGTGCGCGCTGCACAGACTGGCGGGAGGGAGCCGGAGTGGAGGGGCAGCCTGCTGGCCAAGCAGAGCTCCCTGAGTTTGGCTTGCAAAAGTGGAGGGGCCAGACGGAGTGTGTTCCGACAGCAAGCAGGACTTAGCATCTGGGAAGTCATAAGTTAACAGCTCTGCTCGGAAAGCAGGAAGGCTGGAGGACAAAGGGAGGGAGAGTTGCTGAGCCCCAGGACGACAGAGCTCAGTTTGGTGGGGAACAAAGGCGCTAGCCAGCGCCATCTCCCTCACCCATCCCCCAGCCAAAATCCCAAAGGGGACCAGTTCCTGCCAGGGAACTTGCTCAATCCGCGCAAACACCCAATGCTGTGCTTCTGCAGAGCCGCACCTCCGGCAGCGGGTCTGACTCCCTCCCGCTGCCACAGGGCCCCTCCTGAAGTGGATCACCTAAGGAGAAGTGAGCTAACCTGCCCCTCCTGCCCCAGTGCACCTTGCCTACCCACCCCAGTTAATATGCCAGATCCCCAGACCCACAAGCCTGGCAGTGTGCAAGTACCCCAGACAGGCCACGCCACCCCACAGTGAATCCCGCCCCTAGGAGAGGGGAAGAGAAGGCACACACCAGTCTGACTGTGGCCCCAGCGGTGGGCTGGGGGCAGACATCAGGTCTGACTGCGGCTCCGCCCACCAACCCCAGTTATACACCACAGCACAGGGGAAGTGCCCTGCAGGTCTGCACCACTCCAGGGACTATACAAAATGACCAAACAGAAGAATTCCCCTCAAAAGAATTTCCAGGAAATAACAACAGCTAATGAACTGATCAAAAAGGATTTAAATAATATAACAGAAAGTGAATTTAGAATAATAGTTATAAAATTAATCACTGGGCTTGAAAACAGTGTAGCTGACAGCAGAGAATCTCTTGCTACAGAGATCAAGGGACTAAGGAACAGTCAGGAGGAGCTGAAAAACGCTTTAAACGAAATGCAAAACAAAATGGAAACGATGACGGCTCGGATTGAAGAGGCAGAGGGGATAATAGGTGAACCAGAAGATAAAGTTATGGAAAAAGAGGAAGCTGAGAAAAAGAGAGATAAAAAAATCCAGGAGTATGAGGGGAAAATTAGAGAACTAAGTGATACACTAAAAAGAAATAATATACGCATAATTGATATCCCAGAGGAGGAAGAGAGAGGGAAAGGTGCTGAAGGGGTACTTGAAGAAATAATAGCTGAGAACTTCCCTGAAGTGGGGAAGGAAAAAGGCATTGAAATCCAAGAGGCACAGAGAACTCCCTTCAGACATAACTTGAATCGATCTGCATGACATATCATAGTGAAACTGGTAAAATACAAGGATAAAGAGAAAATTCTGAAAGCAGCAAGGGATAAACGTGCCATCACATATAAAGGAAGACCTATAAGACTCGTGACTGATCTCTCTTTTGAAACTTGGCAGGCCCGAAAGGATTGGCACGAGACCTTTAATGTGCTGAACAGAAATAATATGCAGCTGAGAATCCTTTATCCAGCAAGTCTGTCATTTAGAATAGAAGGAGAGATAAAGGTCTTCCCAAACAAACAAAAACTGAAGGAATTTGTCACCACTAAACCAGCCCTACAAGAGATCCTAAGGGGGATCTTGTGAGACAAAGTACCAGAGACATCACTACAAGCATAAATCATACGGACATCACAATGACTCTAAACCCGTATCTTTCTATAATAACACTGAATGTAAATGAATTAAATGCGCCAACCAAAAGACAGAGGGTATCAGAATGGATAAAAAAACAAGACCCATCTATTTGCTGTCTACAAGAGACTCATTTTAATTCTGCGGACACCTTTATATTGAGAGTGAGGAGACGGAGAACTATTTATCATGCTACTGGAAGCCAAAAGAAAGCTGGAGTAGCCATACTTATATCAGACAAACTAGACTTTAAATTAAAGGCTGTAACAAAAGGTGAAGAAGGGAATTATATAATAATTACAGGGTCTATCCATCAGGAAGAGCTAACAATTATAAATGTCTATGCTCTGAATACAGGAGCCCCCAAATATATAAAACAATTACTCATAAACATAAGCAACCTTATTGATAACAATGTGGTAATTGTAGGGGACTTTAATACTCCAGTTACAGAAATGGATAGATCATCTAGATACATGGTCTATAAAAGAAACAAGGGCCCTGAATGAGACATTGGATCAGATGGACTTGACAGATATATTTAGAACTCTGCATCCCAAAGCAACAGAATATACTTTCTTCTTGACTGCACATGGAACATTCTCCAATATAGATCATATACTGGGTCACAAAACAGGCCTTCATAAGTATAAAAGAATTGAAATTATACCATGCATACTTTCAGACCACAATGCTATGAAGCTTGAAATCAACCACAGGAAAAAGTCTGGAAAACCTCCAAAAGCATGGAGGTTAAAGAACACCTTACTAAAGAATGAGTGGGTCAACCAGGCAATGAGAGAAGAAATTAAAAAATATATGGAAACAAACGAAAATGAAAATACAACAATCCAAACGCTTTGGGATGCAGCGAAGGCAGTCCTGAGAGGAAAATACATCCAATGGAAACAAGAAAAATCCCAAATTCAAACTCTAACAGCACACCTAAAGGAAATAGAAGCAGAACAGCAAAGGCAGCCTAAACCCAGCAGAAGAAGAGAAATAATAAAGATCAGAGCAGAAATAAACAATATAGAATCTAAAAAAACTGTACAGCAGATCAACGAAACCAAGAGTTGGTTTTTGAAAAAATAAACAAAATTGACAAACCTCTAGCCAGGCTTCTCAAAAAGAAAAGGGAGATGACCCAAACAGATAAAATCATGAATGCAAATGGAGTTATTACAACCAATCCCTCAGAGATACAAACAATTACCAGGGAATACTATGAAAAATTATATGCCAACAAATTGGACAACCTGAAAGAAATGGACAAATTCCTAAGCACCCACACTCTTCCAAAACTCAATCAGAAGGAAATAGAAAGCTTGTACAGACCCATAACCAGAGAAGAAATTGAATCGGTTTTCAAAAATCTCCCAACAAATAAGAGTCCAGGACCAGATGGCTTCCCAGGGGAGTACTACCAGACGTTTAAAGCAGAGATAATACCTATCCTTCTCAAGATATTCCAAGAAATAGAAAGGGAAAAAAAACATCCAGACTCATTCTATGAAGCCAGGATTACTTTGATTCCTAAACCAGACAGAGACCCAGTAAAAAAAGAGAACTACAGGCCAATATCCCTGATGAATATGGATGCAAAAATTCTCAATAAGATACTAGCAAATCGAATTCAACGGCATATAAAAAGAATTGTTCACCATGATCAAGTGGGATTCATTCCTGGGATGCAGGGCTGGTTCAACATTCGCAAATCAATCAACGTGATACATCACATTAATAAAAGAAAAGAGAAGAACCATATGATCCTGTCAATCGATGAAGAAAAGGCCTTTGACAAAATCCAGCACCCTTTCTTACTAAAAACACTTGAGAAGTCGGGATAGAAGGAACATACTTAAAGATCATAAAAGCCATTTATGAAAACCCCACAGTTAACATCATCCTCAATGTGGAAAAACTGAGAGCTTTTTCCCTGAGATCAGGAACACGACAGGGATGCCCACTCTCACCGCTGTTGTTTAACATAGTGCTGGAAGTTCTAGCATCAGCAATCAGACAACAAAAGGAAATCAAAGGCATCAAAATTGGCAAAGATGAAGTCAAGCTTTCGCTTTTTGAAGATGACATGATATTATACATGGAAAATCCGATAGACTCCACCAAAGTCTGCTAGAACTGATACATGAATTCAGCAAAGTTGCAGGATACAAAATCAATGTGCAGAAATCAGTTGCATTCTTATACACTAACAATGAAGCAACAGAAAGACAAATAAGGAAACTGATCCCATTCACAATTGCACCAAGAAGCATAAGATACCTAGGAATAAATCTAACCAAAGATGTAAAAGATCTGTATGCTGAAAACTATAGAAAGCTTATGAAGGTAATTGAAGAAGATATAAAGAAATGGAAAGACATTCCCTGCTCAAGGATTGGAAGAATAAATATTGTCAAAATGTCAATACTACTCAAAGCTATCTACACATTCAATGCAATCCCAATCAAAATTGCACCAGCATTCTTCTCGAAACTAGAACAAGCAATCCTAAAATTCATATGGAACCACAAAAGGCCCCGAATAGCCAAAGGAATTTTGAAGAAGAAGACCAAAGCAGGAGGCATCACAATCCCAGACTTTAGCCTCTACTACAAAGCTGTCATCATCAAGACAGCATGGTATTGGCACAAAAACAGACACATAGACCAATGGAATAGAATAAAAACCCCATAACTAGACCCACAAATGTATGGCCAACTAATCTTTGACAAAGCAGGAAAGAACATCCAATGGAAAAAAGACAGTCTCTTTAACAAATGGTGCTGGGAGAACTGGACAGAAACATGCAGAAGGTTGAAACTAGACCAATTTCTCACACCATTCACAAAAATAAACTCAAAATAGATAAAGGACCTGATTGTGAGACAGGAAACCATCAAAACCCTAGAGGAGAAAGCAGAAAAAGACCCCTCTGACTTCAGCCGTAGCAACCTCTTACTCGACACATCCCCAAAGGCAAGGGAATTAAAAGCAAAAATGAATTACTGGGACCTTATGAAGATAATAAGCTTCTGCACAGCAAAGGAAACAACCAACAAAACTAAAAGGCAACCAACGGAATGGGAAAAGATATTTGCAAATGACATATCAGACAAAGGGCTAGTATCCAAAATCTATAAAAAGCACACCAAACTCCACACCCGAAAAACAAAGAACCCAGTGAAGAAATGGGCAGAAAACATGAATAGACACTTCTCTAAAGAAGACATCCGGATGGCCAACATTCACATGAAAAGATGTTCAGCGTCGCTCCTTATCAGGGAAATACAAATCAAAACCACACTCAGATATGTGAAGGGTGGGTGATGGGTATTGAGGAGGGCACCTTTTGGGATGAGAACTCGGTGGTGTATGGAAACCAATTTGACAATAAATTTCATATATCAAAAAAACAAAAACAAAGTGATGAGATCTTGCAGTTTGTTTAGCCTGGATGCACCTCAAGTGTATTATACTAAGTGAAATAATACAGACTGAGAAAGACAAATACCATATGATTTCGCTCCTATGTGACATCTAAAAAAACAAAACAAATGAATAGGCAAACAAAAGGCAGAATTAGTCCCCTCAAATATCTTTATACAATGGCTTTTATCCATTTTGTGGTTACTAATCTAAAATTAATACAATAAATAGATCCTTCTGGGGCACCTGGGTGGCTCAGTCAGTTGAGCGTCTGACTTTGGTTCAGGTCATAATCTTGCAGTTTGTGAGTTGGAGCCCTGCATCTGGCTCTGTGCTGACAGCTCAGAGCCTGGGGCCTGCTTCAGATTCTGTGTCTCCCTCTTTCTCCATCTCTCTCTCTCTCTCTCTCTCTCTCTCTCTCTCTCTCTCTCTCCTTCAAAAATAAATAAAATGAAAAGAAAAAAGAAGAAGTAGATCCTTTGTCCAGAAAAGCAAAACTAAAGCCAAAACAGATTCATGAGAATTATATTTTGGATGCAACATAAAGGCCTCTTTAACCATGTTCCCAGAGACAAGGTACAGAGTAGAAACTACCTCCATGGGACAAGTCATATTCACCCCCCTACCCATCATCACCACCAACACCCAGCCACCATCTGAAATCTGTTCACTGCACTTGCCAAATCATACAAGCTTTGCATAGAAATTTCTAAGGGGATGGATATACCTCAAAAGGCTGAAACTAAAGTGTCAGAGGAGGTTGGGAACTTAGATTATAGCTGTTTGAAAACAGCATAGAGAAAACCGACACAGTGGGGCAGACCTCAGCTCTTACTAGGGCATCATTTTGGATGTCCCAACTGAGCCACATACCCCAAGACTCTCCCTTTCCTGGCACCATCAAATGAAAATAAGGAAGGCAAGACCATTGGCAAAGGCTTTAGCGAGGAGGCTTCTGCAGACCACCTCATCTAAGATCTAGCTCCAATCTCTCCCACCCCATGAAGCAGTTCTATGGCATTCGAGCAAAGTGATATCTGCTCAGAAAATGATCTAAAAGATTGCTATGTCTTCCCTCCAGGGAATTTATTTTATTTTACTTCTCAGTAGGGGGCATCTTGCTGTTCTGCCATGTTTCCTATATGTGTAAGGGCTTCATTTCCATACCGTCACAGGCTGGCTCAATTCACTTTGGTCCCCCAGCATTCACCATATACCTCCACTAAAATACTTCCTCAGCTTGTGCAGTTTTGTACCTGAGACTGTGGTCCATTTCCACACAGGAAAAAAAAATTAGAAGAAATTGGCTGGAGACCAAGGGAACTTAAAAGGAAACGAGAAAGAAAGTGGAGACTCAGTCTTGATTCTGAAAGACTCAAGTATAGTGAGGAAGAAGGTATGTATACCACAAATAGCCATGGATGGCTGATAATAATTATGGTTTAATCAGGAGCACCTTGAACAAGTCTCTTAACCTCTCTGAAACTAAGTTCCTTTTATAATAACATCTCCACCCTGGTGTTGTTAGAAAGTCCCATAAATTAGAGGAAGGAATATCTGTGCCTTACATGGCATCTGTTCCCTCACTCAATACCATCAATGGTGGTGCCATCAATGGTAGTAGGTGGTTTATAGTACTTGGCTTATAGTACTTGGCACACACAGTGCACATAGACAACCATTTGTGAATAAATTAATTAATGCATAAACCAGAGCTGGCAGGTGAAAGAGTGAGTAGAAATGGCCCCACTATTGGGGAAGATGCCATCAGGAGGGAGGATGATGGATGGCCAAAGCATGGGCCCTGCCCTGCTGAGTACCTAGAAAGCCTTCTCTGGAACCCCAAGATCCATGCTACCAGTGCCCATACCTCAGTGTTCACTGTGAAGGAAAATGTGTTAATTGGGCACAAAGGTCAGTTTGAGGAGGAAAATGAAGTCCTTATGCTTGGACTTTAAGTTTGGAAGCAAAATTCATAGCCTCACTTAGCCCTTCTTCATTCTTCGTGCCCCTGAAAGAGACCTATAGGCTCCCCTTTCCTTACACCGTTTTTATTCTAACATTTCAGTAAATGCAGTATTGCTTACCTCCATTTTTGTTTCAGAGATCAGGAAATACTTTGGTGCTTTCCATCTGGCACCTGAAGTTAGAGTTTCTGTGTTTGTGGAATTTGGTGCATCTGTTTCCTACACAGCATTTCCATGGAAGGGAAGCTGCAGTCTGATGGTTCTGCTGAGCCATCTGAGACAGGGGCCCAGACTCATCCTTGGCCAAGACAGGTCCCTGAAGCAGAATAACAACCTGAGCCCCGGTGTAGATAGCCCAACTTCAGGTAAATATACTGTTTAATGTGCAGAAAGTGAGTTGCAGGCTTGTAGCTTTCCCCCCTGGTTCCCATAACCCAAAATGACCTTGTTCTGAAGTCAATATTCTGTCACTTATTATGTCTTTGAGTAGATCACTTAATCAGCATGTCTGAATCTCAGCTTTCTCCTGTCTAAAAAAGATGTATGTGGTCATTGTTGGGCTCAGTTGAGATGATAAAAATGAAAGCAGTTTGAGACTTTGTACAAGAATATATGTTAGTATTATAGTAATAATAATGTTAATACCCTCATTATGATAATACCCAAATGCCTCTCACAGAAATTATCATGATCATTTCTCATGATCACCACTAGGCAGCTCTGCAGCTCCCTCAGTGAGTCAAATACATCAGAGAAGATGCTCACTTTTGGATAGTAGATGAAATTTTTCTGAAATATTCCCAGTAATGCCCTGAACTGAGAATCCACAGATATTCTCATGGGCAAGCAGATTGCAGGAGTCAACAACCAAGGTACTAGATGAAGGGTCTTCTTCCCTAGGATGGCTCCTTGCTGCTGTGGCCCCTGATCTCCCGAGAGTCCGAGCAGTCCATTGTCTTTACACGACCAGGGATTCTAGGGCAGTGTTGGCGATTTCAGGAAACAATTCACATCCAGACATGTAATTACATGTACAGTTTAAGCACCATCTGACTTGGCTCATGTTAGCACACCTTCGGATTTTTCACAGATGATTTTCCATGATTTCACTGCGAGGCAAGCTGGCCCACTTATGTGGTCTCATCCTGTCCATAACAGAAGGTTCGCTTCACCACAGATCCCCTTTCCCTGGTTAAAATTCTCCTAAACCTTCAAGGGTCAATTCAAATGCCGTCTCCTCAGGTCAATTAAAATGCTATCTCCTCAGTGAAGCTTCCTTGGCACATATTTCCTCATTTTGAAGAGTATTCCTTCCTTTTGGTTCCACTGTACTTTGATTATAACTCTTCTTTGGAACTGTTATTCCTAGCAGTGTATCATTATTGCCTATATACATGTACAATCTCCCCATAAGATTATAAAACACAAAATTGTAGGGGTTACTCACTTTCCATAGTATCTAATGAAAACATTATTTATTTCCAGTGCCCAGCACAGTGTCTGGCACATAATAGATGTCCAGTAAGAGTTTACTGAATGACTTATACATGGAAGAGAGGAAACTGAGGTACAAAGAGTTTAAAAGTAGTAAATGCCATAGGACATACTCAAATTTAGGCTTTTTTACTTTAATTACAGAGTTTTTTGTTTTGTTTTGTTTTTTAATCGGAAGATAATCCACTTAAAATTATCATCATTGGGGCGCTTGGCTGGTTCTTGACCTTGGGATTGAGTTCGAGCCCCACATTGCATATAGACACTACTTTAAAATAACATCTTTAAAAATAATCATTTTATGTATGCTATGTATCATCATTTTAATGTTTTTTTTAATTTAGTTTTTGAAAGAGAGAGAGAGAGCAAGTGATAGCGGGGGAGGGGCAGAGAGAGAGGATCCTAAGTGGGCTCTGTGCTAAGAGCAGAGCTCTGTGTGGGGCTCAAACTAATGAACCATAAATTATGACCTGAGCCAAAGTCAGACACTTAACCAAGTCAGCCACCCAGATGCCCCCCACAAAATTATAATCTTTTAAAGCCAGAACTATTTTCTGAGATACCCTTGGTCATTAATAAACACGTTTTGTTTTCTGTTGCTGTCATAGTTTCTGGTCTGATGCTGCATCCCAAGGCAGAGCTGCCCATCTTTGGAGATTATACCAAAGCCTAACTTGGGGCTTCCTACCTGGTGTGGGAAGTATCTTATTTTCTGAGGATGGGTCACAGGTGACCCAGTTATTGATTCCTCCAGGACTCCAAAGGATTGAGCAAAAAGGTAGGGCACCTGAGACCCTGAGGACAATCACTTCTGAGTGTCTGGGCTCAATCGTAATGTTGTGTATTTGTGCATAACATGGTTAGGTACATGGAAGATGATCCAGAGGAATAGCAACAAATTTTCAAAATGGTCAATGAATAAATGATACAAGACTGGTCACTGATTAGTATGTGTGGGTATTAGATGGACCATTACTTTTTCTTTAGTGTGTGCTAAAATTTTCCATCAAGAATATTTTAAATATAACAATTAATAAAACTCTTCATTAGCATAACTTTATCAAAGATCCCCCCAAGTTGCAACACAATTATATATATCTCAAAGAAGACACTTTGATCACTTGGAGGCAGACCCATGAGGGGCGTGGGAATGAGTTCATCTCTTTCATTACCAACTGGTCCCATATCAGATTTTGAAACTCTGTGACTCAGATCTGTCTAGTTCTCACTCCCAGCCCTAGCTCATCTTCATTCCATACTAATTACACAATCCTGAGATGGTTGCCTATCTCTCCAATTTTCAATTTAATCACCTTCAAAATGATAAACATCTACTAGCCTCCAGTTATGCCAGCACAAACCATACAGAACACAGCTAAGTCACAGCCCCGGCACACCTGAAGTATTCATTTTTAGATAATCCCAGGAGCACAGGAAGGTGGGGCGGCCAAGGCACTTGTGACTCTGTCATTTGACAGCTAAGGATGAGGATGCAGCCAACCTGGTGGTCTTTGATATTTGAATCACAGGGTACAGCTTGGGGTCCAGCCACTTCATCTTCCTCTCCTTCAAGGTATTAGAAACTTATCTCTCATAGTAAAGAAGCAATTCCAGATAAATTCAAGAGTTTTTGCTTCTGAAAGTTTATCTTGGTCTACAGATGAGAAATCTGAGCCAACTCAATATCTTCTTTTAAACATATGGAAATTTTGGTTCCAACTCTTTCTGGATCTTTGGAGAAATAAACCAAAGGAATTGCATTTGAACTGCTGCATGCTCAAGTTGAACCAACAGGTATTGACCCGGAGTCAGGCACTGTGTGGGGCACTTTGATAGTTCATTGTCCTGGAGACTGAATTTAGAATTTATAATCAAGTGGTGAAACAGGTTACTGTCTTCTGACAAATTTCTCTGTTCATCTTTAAAAGGCTATCCCTTTCTCTATTTTCACTGCCTTTGTAAATTTTAAGCCTTTATCATTTCTCACCTGGACAGTTGCAGTCAGTTGCAGGGGAATATCCCTGCCTCTGGCCTCATCCCATTCACACCGTCCTTTACACAACTAGCAACCTGACCTCTACAAAATACAAATCATCCTCTTATAAGAGCCTTCGATGATTGTCTTGCCTACAGAATCCAGTGTAACTTGTAAGCAGAAAACATGAAGTTTGTTAATTTAGTTCAACCCAGGCTTCTTCCTTCTTCTCTGGACTCTTCCTCTAATACTCTTTTCACCTTTATTAATCTGCTCCTTGCTCTTCAGATAAATCAGCTTGAATTGCCTGCCTTCATCTTCCACTCAGTGCATCTCAATTCATTTTTTAAGAACAACATGACTGTCACCTTGGCTTGAAGCTTTTCCCAACACCCCTCCCACACACTTCCAGGATACAGAAATCGCATCCCACTCTCACTGTTTTTATCCATCCCTCCACCACAGTCCATATCACATGGCATGCAGACCCTAGAAGGGAAACACTTCTATATTTGTGCTTCTATTCCATACAAATCCTTTCGTGAATCTTTTTACTGTTAACTAAGACATTATATTGTTGTATTTACTCTGAACCACAAGAGAAGTTGGACGTAAATTATAGCAAGTCCTTTATTTCCCCAATTAAGAAACTGTGACACATTTATTTATTCATTAATTGAGCTACCGTATGCTAAATAATTTATTGAGACCTTACTATGTGGTTGCTTCCTAGTGATGGGAATGCAGATATACATAAGACAGGAAAGGATCAGGGGCACTTGGGTGGCTCAGTTGGTTAAGTGGCTGACTCTTGATTTTGGCCCAGGACATGATCTCATGGTTTGTAAGTTTGAGCCCTGCTTAAGATTCTCGTTCCTAAGAATCGTAAGGTCCTTAGGATTCTCAGTATCCCCTGCTCACATGCTCTCCCTCTCTCTCTCAAATATAAATAAACATTAAAAATGGCAGGAAAATCTCCCACTTTCATATGGGTAACAATCTGTAAGCAATGGTGAGAATTGGGAAATAAGTGATATAAAGCTAAATGTGATAAATTAAGATAGGCATAAGTTCTATGAACAAATAATACAGTGATAGATTACTTAATTATAAATAAATTAAAATATAATATGTCCAATTTATAAAATTTCCAACATATAGAAAGACATTTACATTTGCAGGTACCACTAAGAAGTAAGTAAGCTAGAAAAATAACTCATGGCTCTCTTAACATAACGGTCAGAAGGGCTTGTGTTCTCTAAGATACAGCAGCTGATAGATAAGGACATTTGTAGATACTATAAGCAGTAAGACATTGGAAAAAAAATTGTCTCACTTTGCCTCATACACAGACAACTATCCAAAAAATGTGTCCAGGGAAACATTTGCTTCCAATTTCTTATATATGTTCTAAACCGCTAAAAGAATTGTGTATAATTATAGGTAGACACTAATACAGTTTTTCTGTTTCTGTGGCGCCCTTACATCTATTTTTTTCACTTTTTTGCCATTTGTGTTTATTTTTCTACTATCTGTATTAATATTTCTTATCATATATGAGAAAAATTTTTTAAATATGAAATTAATTGTCAAATTTGTTTCCATACAACACCCAGTGCTCATGCCAACAGGTGCCCTCCTCAATGCCCATCACCCATCCTCCACTCCCTCCCACCCCCCAATCAACCCTCAGTTTGTTCTTAGTTTTTAAGAGTCTCTTAAGCTTTGGCTCCCTCCCTCTTTAACTTTTTTTTCCTTCCCCTCCCCCATGGTCTTCTGTTATGTTTCTCAGGATCCACCTAAGAGTTAAAACATACAGCATCTGTCTTTCTCTGTATAACTTATTTCATTTAGCATAACACTCTCCAGTTCTTTCCACGTTGCTACAGAAATCCATATTTCACTCTTCCTCATTGCCAAATAGTATTCCATTATGTATATAAACCACCACTTCTTTATCCATTCATCAGTTGATGGACAGTTAGGCTCTTTCCATAATTTGGCTATTGTATGTGCTGCTATAAACATTGGGGTACAAGTGCCCCTATGCATCAGTACTCCTGTATCCCTTGGGAAAGTTCCTAGTAGTGCTATTGCTGAGTCATAGTGTAGTTCTATTTTTAATTTTTTGAGGAACCTCCACACTGTTTTCCAAAGCAGCTGCACCTGTTGGCATTCCCACCAACAGTGCAAGAGGTTTCCAGTTTCCTCAATCCTCTCCAGGATCTATAGTCTCCTGATTTGTTCATTTTAGCCACTCTGAGTGTCATGAGGTGGTATCTGAGTGCGGTTTTGATTTGTACTTCCAGGATGAGGAGTGACGTTGAACATCTTTTCATGTGCCTGTTGGCCATCTGGATGTCTTCTTTAGAGAAGTGTCTATTCATGTTTTCTGCCCATTTTTTCACTAGGTTATTTGTTTTTCGGGTGTGGCGTTTGGTGAGTTCTTTGTAGATTTTGGATACTAGTCCTTTGTCTGATATGTCATTTGCAAATATCTTTTCCCATTCCGTTGGTTGCCTTTTAGTTTTGTTGATTGTTTCCTTTGCTGTGCAGAAGCTTTTTATTTCATGAGGTCCCAATAGTTCATTTTTGCTTTTACTTCCCTTGACTTTGGAGATGTGTCAAGTAAGAAATTGCTGCGGCTGAGGTCAGAGACGTTTTTTCCTGCTTTCTCCTCAAAGGTTTTCATGGTTTCCTGTCTCACATTGAGGTCCTTTATCCATTTTCAGTTTATTTTTTGAATGGTGTAAGAAAGTGGTCTAGTTTCATCCTTCTGCATGTTGCTGTCCAGTTCTCCCAGCACCATTTGTTATAAAGACTGTCTTTTTTCCATTGGATATTCTTTCCTGGTTTGTCAAAGATTAGTTGGCCACACTTTTGTGGGTCCAATTCTGGAGTCTCTATCCTATTTCATTGGTCTATGTGTCTGTTTTTGTGCCAATACCATACTGTCTTGACGATTTTAGCTTTGTAGTAGAGGCTAAAGTCTGGGATTGTGATGCCTCCCACTTTGGTCTTCTTCTTCAATATCACTTTGGCTATTCGGGGTCTTTTGTGGCTCCATGCAAATTTTAGGATTGCTTGTTCTACCTTTGAGAAGAATGCTGGTGCAATTTTGATTGGGATTACATTGAATGTATAGATAGCTTTGAGTAGTATTGACATTTTAACCATATTTATTCTTCCAATCCATGAGCACGGAATGTTTTTCCATTTCTTTATATCTTCTTCAATTTCCTTCATAAGCTTTCTATAGTTTTCAGCATACAGATCTTTTACATCATTGGTTAGGTTTATTCGTAGGTATTTTATGCTTCTTGGTGCAATTGTGAATGGGATAAATGTCTTTATTTGTCTTTCTGTTGATTCATAATTAGTGTATAAGAATGCAACGCTTTTCTGTACATTAATTTTGTATCCTGCGACTTTGCTGAATTCATGTATCAGTTCTAGTAGACTTTTGGTGGAGTGTATCGGGTTTCCCTTGTGTAATATCAGGTCATCTGCAAAAAGGAAAGGTTGACTTCATCTTTGCCAATTTTGATGCCTTTGATTTCCTTTCCTGTCTGATTGCTGATGCTAGAACTTCCAACACCGTGTTAAACAACAGTGGTGGGAGTGGACCTCCCTGTCGTGTTTCTGATCTCAAGGGGAAAGCTCCAGAGTATCCCCGTTGAGTATGGTATTAGCTGTAGGCTTTTCATAAATTGCTTTTATGATGTTTACGTATGTTCCTTCTATCCCAAATTTCTCGTGGGTTTTCATTGAAAAAGAATGCTGAATATAAACAAATTCTTTCTCTGCATCGATTGATAGGATCATATGGTTCTTATCTTTTCTTTTATTAATGTGATGTATCACATTGATGGATTTGCAGATGCTGAACCAGACCTGCAGCCCAGGAATGAATCCTACTTGATCATGGTGAATGATTATTTTTATATGTTGTTGAATTCGATTTTCTAGTATTTTATTGAGAATTTTTGCATCCATATTCATCAGGGATATTGGCCTGTAGTTCTCTTTTTTTACTGGGTCTCTGTCTGGTTTAGGAATCAAAGTAATGCTGGCTTCAGAGAATGAGTCTGGAAATTTTCCTTCCCTTTCTATTTTTTTGGAACAGCTTGAGAAGGGTAGGTATAATTTCTGCTTTAAACATCTGGTAGAACTCCCCTGGGAAGCCATCTGGTATTGGACTCTTATCTGTTGGGATATTTGGGATAACTGATTCAATTTCTTCGCTGGTTATGGTCTCCTCAAGTTTTCTATTTCTTCCTGTTTGAATTTTGGAAGTGTGTGGGTGTTTAGGAATTTATCCATTTCTTCCATCTTGTCCAGTTTGTTGGTGTATAATTTTTCATAGTATTCCCTGATAATTGCTTGTATTTCTGAGGCATTGGTTGTAATGATTCCGTGTTCATTGCATGATTTTATCTATCAGGGCCATCTCCCTCTTCCTTTTGAGAATCCTGGCTAGAGGTTTGTCAATTTTGTTTATTTTTTCAAAAAAACCAACTCTTAGTTTCATTGATCTGCTCTACAGTTTTTTTTTTGTTTTTTTTTTTTTTTTAGATTCTATATTGTTTATTTCTGCTCTGATCTTTATTATTTCTCTTTTTCTGCTTGGTTTTAGGTCTCTTTGCTCTTCTGCTTCTATTTCTTTTAAGTGTGCTGTTAGGTTTTGTATTCGGGATTTTTCTTGTTTCTTGAGATAGGCCTGGATTGCAATGTATTTTCCTCTCAGGACTGCCTTTCTGCATCCCAAAGCATTTGAATTGTTGTATTTTCATCTTCATTTGTTTCCATATATTTTTAAATTTCTTCTCTAATTGCCTGGTTGACCCATTCATTCTTTAGTAAGGTGTTCTTTAACCCCCATGCTTTTGGAGGTTTTCCAGACTTTTTCCTGTGGTTGATTTCAAGTTTCATAACATTGTGGTTTGAAAGTGTGCATGGTATGCTCTCAATTCTTGTACACTTATGAAGGGCTGTTTTGTGACCCTGTATGTGTTGTATCTTGGAGAATGTTCCATGTGTACTCTAGAAGAAAGTATATTCTGTTGCTTTGGGATGCAGAGTTCTAAGTATATCTGCCAAGTCTATCTGATCCAATGTATCATTCAGGGCCCTTGATTCTTTTACCTATTCTTTCTTTCACCTATTCTCTCCTCTGCCTCTTTAATGTGTGCTGTGGTTGCCTCCATTCAATTTTGCACCTCATTTATAGCATTTTATAGCTCTTCATGACTATTTCTTAGTCCCCGATCTCTGTAGCAATAGATTCTTTGCTGTCATCTATACTTTTTTCAAGCGCAGAGATTAATTTTATGACTATTATTCTAAATTCTTGTTCCGTTATATTGCTTAAATCGTTTTGGATCAATTCATTTGCTGTTGCTATTCGTGGAGTTTCTTTTGAGGATAATTCTTCCGTTTCTTCA
Source organism: Herpailurus yagouaroundi (assembly GCF_014898765.1). Classification (NCBI taxonomy): domain Eukaryota; kingdom Metazoa; phylum Chordata; class Mammalia; order Carnivora; family Felidae; genus Herpailurus; species Herpailurus yagouaroundi. The sequence goes on along the minus strand of NW_024412402.1, from coordinate 26,045,987 downwards.
TTTGGGTAGTCCCTAGGGTGGCTCCAAACTTCAGGGCACTTCCCCCATACTGTCCAGATTAACTTGTGTCGGTTGGCAGGGCTGCAGTCAGACCAGATATCTGCCCCCAGCCCACCACTGGGGCCACAGTCAGACTGTGTGTACCTTGTCTTCCCCTCTCCCAGGGGCAGGACTCACTGTGGAGTGGTGTAGCCCCTGTCTGTGCTATTTTCACACTTCCAGGCTTGTGGTGCTTCATCAGTGGGATCTGGGGTATTAGTGCTCGTGATCCGCAACGTGCACAGAGTTGGGAGGGAAAGTCTCAGCTAGCTGTCAGTGGTCCTCTGTGGGAGGGGCCCTGCAGCAGGGGGATGGAGGCAGACCCATTGGAGGTATGGATCTACAGAAGCACAGCGTTGTGTGTTTGCATGGTGCTAGCAAGTTTGGTGATGGGAATTGGTTCCCTTTGAAATTTCGGCTGGGGGATGGGAGAGGGAGAGGGTGCTTGCCAGCACCTTTGTTCCCCACTGAGCTGAGCTCTGTCTTCTGGGGCTCAGCAACTCTCCCTGCAGGTATCCTCTTGCCCTCCCCAATCTCTGAGAGCAGAGCTGTTCACATTTTCCATTCCAGATGTTAAGTCCCACTGGCTGTCAGAACTTAGTCTGGCCCCTCAGCTTTTGCAAGCCAGACATGGGGGCTCTGCCTTGCCAGGTGGGCTGCCCCTCCACCCCCCTGGCTCCCTCCCGCCAGTCCGTGTAACACACACCACCTCTCTGCACTTCCTACCCTCTTCCGTGGGCCTGTTGTCTATTGGCTCCAGAGAGGCCATTCTGCTAGTCGTCTGGTGGTTTTCTCAGTTATTTAGGCAGATGTGGGTGGAATCTAAGCGATCAGCAGGATGGGTGATCCCAGTGTCCTCCTACACTGCCATCTTCTCTCATCACTTGTCTATAGGTTTGAATCCTATGTGCAAAGAAAGATCTTTGGGGGCTAGTGCCTCAGTTTACATCCCATACCTTCCTTGCTCCACACACACACACACACACGCACATGCACACACACTCACAAGTATATGTTCACATATGCAGTATGCACCTGCACACACACACACACACACACCCCTTGGTCCTTATAAAGGCTGCTGTGATCACCTGGGCTTTATCCTTGGTGGTCCCTCGCTAACATCCTCAGCCCTTTTCAGAGACTTCTCTGGCTGCCTGGACCATGGTCTTATCTCCATACCCTAATGGGACTCCTTCCGGTTTCATTCAATTCCCTGTAGCCCCTGTCAGAGGCTTCTTGTTTCAGCCTCATGGGAGACGTTTAATGCCTAGTCTACCTTTCCCCCCAATTCCAGGAACCTATCACTGTTTTCACCACTTAGGGGTTACTTCTGCATTGTGAATCCATCCTCCTATGCCTGTTCCTCAAGTCCCCAACCCCCAAAGACTGTTTTCCATTTGACCTATCTGAAGGCCTGGGAGGGGTATGGACTTCTGCTCTCTCCTATTTTAACTGTACCATTCAAGTATCTCTCTGGAAGCCTCAGAAGACAGATAACTTTATAAATCTTAATTTTTTTTCAATGTTTATTTATTTTTGGGACAGAGAGAGACAGAGCATGAACGGGGGAGGGGCAGAGAGAGAGGGAGACACAGAATCGGAAACAGGCTCCTGGCTCCGAGCCATCAGCCCAGAGCCCGACGCGGGGCTTGAACTCACGGACCGCGAGATCATGACCTGGCTGAAGTCGGACGCTTAACCGACTGCGCCACCCAGACCCCCCAATAAATCTTAAAAGCATATGTGGTAATATCAGAGTGATCATTACAACATTATTCAGTCAGTTAAGAGTGCTTGGGTAAAAATAACATGAAATAAATCTTCATTGTAAAGGCATCTTTCATTTCCAGCAAGTGATTAGCTGTTGCTGAATCATCAATTTTATTTTGTTATGTGGCTAAGACTAATTTCTAATTAAAGACCATGCACAAAGCTAAGTAAACTTGCTTCATTCTGTAGAAATTAGGCTTTCAGTCCTTCTCTAACAATCCTAAATATGCTAAATGAGCAACCCCCCAGGAATGATGACTCAGGATTGTGGAACAGGAAGGTCAGGGTCCTGTGATCTCAATCCCAACATTACAGAACATTGCAGCCCACAAATACCACCAAGGCATCACATGTGTGGGGCCAGCCTGTGTCTTCCCCTTGTGCCCAGTTCTGTGCTGATTCACTGTAGGGGACTGTCTGCAGAGAGGGAGACCTGGCAATTCACTGTCCCACTGCTCCTAGCTCAGTGGAGAAGCAGGGCCATTGTGACAGGTTCCTCACTGGTCCAGGTGGGAAGCTGGGCTATATGAAACAAGGGCTGGGAAAGAGATATTCCTGAAACTGGGACTCTTCCCTGAGGACTTTTTCCCTGCGAGATTCATCCTCAACTTGTGGGCTTATTTCCCAGGTTCCAGGGCACAGACAGAGGGGAGGGCTAGTACTGAGAGAGACAGTGGGGGTGAGGGGTGGGTAGAAAGGAAAAGAATTAGGAATCAGCATTTATTAAGATCTGGGAAAGATACTAAGGGAGAATAAGATGAGGCAAACTAAAAGAGAAAGTAATAATGAGCTGAGACAAGAGAGTCTCATGACTTTACCCTATGGCCACATCATATCAAGTACAAAAGATGGAAGTAAAAGCTGAGATGGATTTGCTCTTTGGCTAGATTGATCTGTATGTAGCTAAGTCTTCACAGAAGTGATTGGTCTCAGTTTTGTGTCCCTTCTCCTCTCAGACAAATGTAGCTACAATAAAGTCAGCTTGGGGAGCCATGGAAGGGATACAGCAGAAGCCTTGAGTGCCAGGCAGGCACTTCCTTAGGAACATACTTGTGCATAGTGGGGAGCCATTGGCAGTGGGGGATTCTGTGAGTGCCCAGTCTGATACATGCAGACCACCAGCCAGCAGTCAGTACAGACTGGTAGCCTACATAGACCCCTTAAAAGACCAATTACCATCCAGGGTTCTACCCAGAACTCTGGGCTTTTCTGGGACTGGGATTTCACTCTGATGGAAGCTTACATATATGTGTGTGTGTGTATATATATATATATATATACACACACATATATAATTTATATTAATTTTTATCATATATCTTTAATTTTAATATCACATTATATTTTAATTTTATATTCTATTTATATATTATATATAATATATTATTATTATGTTCAACATAAAAATGTTTTCCATGGTTTGTATTAAATGCATCTAGGTAAATGCCAGGACTTAAAATTTTTCCCTCTCATTGGAAATGAAGTGAAAATCCAGTCTTCTGGTGGCCATTTTAGTTGCTGCTGTACTTTCAGGTCCCCTTGACCATACAAGTGGCTACAGTCTGGGTGGAACTGTCCCCTCCTCACTGGCTACCAGGAAGTCTCTGTGCCATGACTCCATTCCAATGACAGCTGGGCTGGAGTTGCAGGAGACAGATGCCTGTTCCTGGTGCTGTGATAAGAGCCAAGCACAGCCCTCCCAACCTCCCTTCCAGGCATGTCCCATGTAGACAAACACACACACACACACACACACACACACACACACTGGTCCTTTAGGCTCCTGTTTCCCTCATCCCAACCCCAATACTCTACTTCTAGGCTGGGAGCACTGAGACATAAAACACAAGGAACTTAAAAATATAGGTTTTATTCACCAATAATGTACATCTTGACTTCTTGTGACCATCCTGGGTGTGTGTGGGGTCTACATGTGTATCACACATTTAGTGGGCTCTTTCTCCTAGCTTCCTTTTAAAGTTCAATGTCACTTGGTTCTGCCCATCACTACCTTTCCACTTTCTCTTCTCACCAAAGCATGACTGGATCAAACCCTAAAGTCTATATGCACGTTTTGCATTCCCATCAAGAGTGCAAGAGGGTTCCCGTTTCTCCACCAAGAGTGCAAGAGGGTTCCCATTTCTCCACATCCTCTCCAGCATCTATAATTTCCTAATTTGTTCATTTTAGCCACTCTGACTGGTGTGAGGTGATATCTGAGTGTGGTTTTGATTTGTATTTTCCTGGTGTGGAGTGATGTTGAGCATCTTTTCATGTGCCTGTTGGCCATCTGTATGTCTTCTTTAGAGAAGTGTCAATTCATGTTTTCTGCCCATTTCTTCACTGGATTATTTGTTTTTTGGGTGTAGAGTTTGGTGAGTTCTTTATAGATTTTGGATACTAGCCTTGTGTCCAATATGTCATGAGTACTGGGTGTTGTATAGAAACCAATTGAACAATAAATTTCATATTAAAAAATAAATAAATGCACATTTTGATATAAGCTGGTTATCTTCCTAAAGGAATGTCCAGGCAGTGCCTACATTGACACAGGATCCTGTGGACCTCATAAACAATCCCTAACCTTTCTGGTAGCTGAAGGACCAGCTCATAGAATCTCCTGTGTGCTCTGAATGCAGCCTCTCTGAACAGAGTGACCGTACCTTGGCTGGGAAGGAGGAGGTGGGTCTATCTCCACAAGGCTCCTCTGGAATTAAAGAATTGTCCTAATTTTAGAGGAAGGACTGATGACCCTGCAGATCTTTTTGTTCAGGGACTGGAAAGCATTTGGGAACATAGCAGTTCATCTCATGGAGGAAACTTTCTGCTACCTCTGAGGAGAAATGGGGGAAAGGAGAGCAGGAAGTGGGAAGGAAGGAAGAGAAAGTGAGGAAGAGAGTCTTACAGGTATAACACTCTGGCTGGCAGAAGATCCTCACTGGAAAGTGTCAAGGGAGTTACATGTGAGTATTTGTACCTGACGACAAAGCCTCTCTGATAACAGAGAGAAGGTGCTAGCTTCCTGCCCAGGCTATGCTCAGAATCAGTTAGTGCTCCAGCCAGGATATCTCAGCTCTTTAACAGACACTCTGGACTGAAGATGGAGAGGAACACATGTTACAAGGGCTGCGTGTCAGAAGCAGAGAACACAATCTCTCATGTGCTTCCCTTAGGACTGCCTGTTTTAAAATTACACCCAGGATTTCATTATGACCAAGTGATATCACAGAGAGGTAATGCCATTGAAAAATAAATTTACCACTTATGTTTCTGGAGAGAAGGGGGCACACCATGTCATGCAGGGCCACATAGGAAGCCTCAGGTTTTAGTCAGGAGACAGAGGTAGAAAGGAGGGGAAAGTGTAGGCCAGAGTGGCTATTTTGAAGGTGTGGCTATTTTGAATAATTAAAGTGGACTCTGGGATCTGGGAGTAGTTTTTAGTTATCTAGTACTTGTCCTGGGGTGACTTAGGGGAAGGGTAATATTGGTTCCTTGTGTGTGAGTTAGACAAAGAAAACAGTTGGGGATATAGACTGTGGATTGCTGTTGTTTGTTTGTTTGTTTGTTTATAAAAGATCTGATTTCAGCCAAGTCCTTTGCTCTAAGAATTGGCTAGTCCTGAGAGGACAGTCATTCTCCAGGTCTGCAAAGCTCCAAAAGGCCAAAGCATCAAGAATATAGAATATATGAAAATATAGTTAATGTAACTGGCCCTGTGATGAATCAAAAGGGTTCCAAATAGACAAATTCAGAATCTAAGAAAGCACAAAGCACTGCTTGGCTGGGGTGGGAACAAGCAAGAGCTGAGCAGGGACAGGCTAAGGGTTACATTGAGCAAAACTATTTTGTCAAGTAGCCCTGTGGGAAAGTGAAGAAGTAAACAAAGGCAAGAGAAATGTATCTTAAAACTCTTTATAGATTGCAGCCCACTGATAGACACCTAAAAAAATCAGAGCATGGCCTTCCTCAAGGAACTCATGGCTGCCTTACTTCCTTAAAGTTTTTGTTTTATTAAAGGATAAAAGTAACCTTATCTTAATAGCAGCTAGCCCCTCAAGGTCCTGAAAGCTTCCAAATTCCTTAGAGATTTACGCTATTCCTAACCCCCACTAACTTAAAACTGTATAATCAGTCACTCCTCACAATACTGGTGTAGTTCTTTCTACCCACAGGTCCTGTCCCTGTGCTATAATAAAATCACCTTTTTGCACCAAGAAGTCTCAAGAATTATTTCTTAGCCATTTGTTCACAAAACCCCATTTCATAATTTTATCATTTTGTGGCCCTTATGTGGGGCTTAGAGTGTTTTCATCTGGATTCTGAGCCTTAGTACAAATTTGGTGAATAATTCCTCTTCTCTTACTTTACTTTCATTCCAGGCACTTTTCATGGAGTATGGTCTTATAGGAACATTTTCATGTCAATGGAGAAAGAAAAGCCTACCTTTTGGCTGAAAGTTACTACTCTGGCTGGAATAATAAGACCCAGAAACTTGATGCCCTCTCTTTATTCCTATTCTTATACAAAATTGCCTGTCTTGGGTACTGGACAGCTACTTGAATCACTAGGATGGCTGCCAATCTTAAAGACTCCTACATGAGGTTTTCTCCTCATTGGTCTAATGTGATCCCTTCCACATATCTGGTCTAGCCATTTCTGGCCAGGAGAACTCCACTTGGAGCCAGCCAAAATGAGTACACAACTGAATTAAAAACTACATGTGTTGGAATGTCATTTAGACCATGATAAATTTCTATCTTTACTGGTTTTCATCACTGTCCCCTACTGCCTGCTGAAGTTACAAAATTGGACAATTTCCCCTGATAAATCTTTTCTAGTATTTTCTGTGGGTTAAGAATAGCATGGCCTTTAATTAAAGCAAGGCATGTTTTTTTCGGTCCATATGCCAGCACCGTTTTGCAGTCTAGAATGCAATGGGGAAGTGGTGGGGTGGGGGGTATGCTAGCATCCCTCCTATGGGACCCTTACAGCTGGTCAGTGATCATACAGATTTCATTCAAGGGATACCTCTGGTTGCTTTGACATCAGGAACTTCTGACATATCCTGCATGGGCCACCACCTGAGAGTTGGGGGATTTTTGGTAATGGACATTCTCTAGGCTTCTTCCTCACTTCCTAATGACTCACTTGGCATGCCTTTTAACCCACTCAAACCAATTCAGATTGCAAGTTTTAATAAAGGACTGGTCTTCCTTAACATTGCACAGCCTCAGTACTCCTTAGGAGATGAGGAAAAATGGCCCATTAATGAAACTTTAAGCTTCAGTATAACCTATCAGTTAGATTTCTTCTGTAGGAAACAGAAGATAGACTGAGGCACCCTATGTCCATCGCTGAATGGCCCTAAATCAGAACCTTGGTCTAAGGGCCTCTTGTAGAATGTGTTTGGCCACTAACCACGCTGATAAACTTCCTCCTGATATATTGGATGATTGTCTAAACAGGCTTCTTCCTTAAGGAGCCCCTCTCAGGTATTGAAAATCCTTTTGTTTCGTTCTCACCCTAATAAACTTGGTGCCTGTGCTGCTCTTAACCTTGTTCATTGGTTCCATTCTTTGGTTCCATTAGAACACAATCTCCAGTTTTTAGAAAAGCAGTTACCAAAGGACTAGAATTGCCAGATTTAATTAGGACACCTAATTAAATTTGAATGGCAAAAGGATTTTTACTATAAGTATGTCCCAGGCAGTATTTAGTACCTACTTATAAAAAAATATCCGTTATCCTATTTAGTACCTACTTATAAAAAAATATCCCAGGGGCGCCTGGGTGGCGCAGTCGGTTAAGCGTCCGACTTCAGCCAGGTCAGGATCTCGCGGTCCGTGAGTTCGAGCCCCGCATCGGGCTCTGGGCTGATGGCTCAGAGCCTGGAGCCCGTTTCCAATTCTGTGTCTCCCTCTCTCTCTGCTCCTCCCCCATTCATACTCTGTCTCTCTCTGTCCCAAAAATAAATAAACGTTGAAAAAAAAATTAAAAAAAATATATCCGTTGTTTAATCAGGTATTGAAGTTTAACTGGGCATGCTATATTTCATCTGGCAACCCTGAAAAAGGCATATAATTATCCTTAATATCAAGCAATCATTCACTTGGTGTCAACCAGCATTTATTGAACATATGGTAGGTGCTGAGCTGGGCACAGTAGAAAACACAAAGAAAATGGGACTCAGGATCCCCTCTGTGTCTAAGTCTAGCTCACAATCACACATTACTTACTTGGATTTGACTCCAGGGGTGTTAAGCATTAAGGCAGAAGAAGACCCAACGAGGTGGAAGCTTGAGGACAAGGGAGAGTTTATTCTAGTGAAAAGGATTGGGAAGGCTGTTTAGGGGAGATGGGACTTGATATGGGATGTGGACAGGTGGGAAAGGGGATGAGGCTTTGGGGAGGAGAAGACTGAGGGAGAACTACGGGTGAGGGCCATGGCAGAGGAATAGAAAGCAAACAAGGTATTCTGTTTGCTACAATGTGACTTCATCATCACCAATGAGCCTACTTCCCTGTATATGAACAGGGAAAGGTGTCACAGAAAGCTTTGGAAAGTCAATGTGTTCATTACAGTGAAGGTGCCAGAGCAGCTGTTGTTCTTGGACCTTGAACTCCTCCATGACCCAAGCATAGAGCTTTTATTTTGATTGTTCTCTACTCATATTCTTTGCATAACTGGGCTTACCTGAGGCAGAGAGAGGCACTTTGAATTCTTTGGCAGCCAATAAAGTGGCTGCGTGCTTATCCTTTTCCAGTGAGAACAAAAGACACCAATGATTAGACAAACAGCTAACAAATAAGATGGATACTCTCATGTCAAGGGAGAGAAACTAACATTTTAATTAGGTCTAATGACTAAGGAATAAAACCAATCAGCACAGCCTGAAGAGAAAAGCTTGCATAAAATTCATCACAATTCACAGAAAAAAACCTGCAACACATCTTAGCATGCTTTTCAGTGACAGCCACACCCTGAAGCTGCTACCAGAAAGAACGAGCTGTACCCTGTTTGTCACTTTGCTCTTGAAGTTTGCAGTTCGGGACCTGTGTCTAACCAATCTGAATAAAGGGAATATAATTGTAGATTTTGCCTACTTAATCCCAAGCCTAAACTTCTTCCTTCTGAATGTACTTCTGGTTTGCAGACAAAGGCTGCATTTCTAGGGTTTGTAAACTGTATGGCAATAAAGTGTAACCAAATCTTTGTGTGTGACCAAATCTTTACATTCCAGGAATTTTTGTTGACACCAGAAAAGAGGGTTTCTGAGTGCCAGCAATCATGACATTTTGTGAGGAGAGTTTTTGTTGTTATTGTTCAAAACCAGCACACTGAAACCTCAGTAGCACCTCCTAACATTCAGTGGAAGGTCAGCCTTCCTGTGACCCATGGCATCCTGCAGGACTGTGCCCATATCAGAGCACCAGCCCACAGGATCTATGCTATGGGGTCTGACAGGTGCAGTGACTGTTGTCAGTTCTAGTCACAGTCTCCTCTTCTTGCAGTGGTGTGTGTGTGCACACAGTATGTGAACACATTATGAAGGCATTTGGCACTGTCAACCTAGTTTTCTGTATTTCGGTTGCACACAGGAACTGTCCCAAGTATGTTATCTTGTGTGACATCAACAGACTAGTCCTGAGAAATTAAGTGTGAAAGTTTTATCCACACCCAACCCTGAAAACACACACATCCACTGTCTGTTGTTTAAAAATTTGTATTTGAGGGATGAGCCTTTTAAATAAATCCAGACTTGGCAAAAGGAGGGAGTGTTTGTCCTTTGTCCTGGCTGTGACAGCTAGAATTGGAAAGAGATGGGCACCAAGACCCTGAAGGGAAGGGACATGTGATGGACCTCTTCTGAAATCAGTGTGTGGAGAGGCAGGAGACACTAAGAGGTAATATTCTCACAGCAAAGCAGTGACAAAAAAGTCCCAGGTGTTACCTTTAAAGTGTTTCCTCTGTGCAAGTCATATCACCAAACTAAAGCCCTGAGAGCTAAGAATTCCCTCAGGCTCTTGACTAGTCAACTATGTGTGTGTGTGTGTGTGTGTGTGTGTGTGTGTGTGTGTAGACAAACCACATACAGGTGCTAACTTTCCAGGAAAAAAAAAGTATAACTATCTGGAATGTGACAAGGTACATAATATCAACTACATATTTCATTTCTCTTCTCGTTCTTTCATCTATCTCTTATTTATTGGATATTTATAATCAACCAGACACTGAACTGGGTAGTGATGATATAGTAGAGAATAAGACACATTTGCTGACCTCAAAGAGCTCACCATCTAGTGTGGATATACTAGACATGAAAAAGACATGAAACAAATAAAAACACACATATATAATTCAGAATTTGTGGCATCTGTTGTGATGAAAAAGAACAGCCATTGAGAGAGAATCATAGGACAGACCTAGTTTGTTTGTTTGCTTGCTTATTTATCTATTTTGGTTGGATGGAGGTGGCAGCTGTTAGGGGTGACCTCTCCATGGAGGGGACACTCATTCACCTTTAAATCAATATTTAACAGATGTTTTTGAGCATCCATTTGTTTTACGCTAGGATATAGCTGTGAACTTCATCTATGAAAATCCTTGTCCCCCAAGTGCTAACATTTATTTGAGGAGAGACAAAAAATGAAATAAGTAAATATTATGCTATACTAGAAGATGACAACTGGTCTGCAGGAGTCAAGGGAAAAGGGATAAGAATTGATGGAGGGAAGAGACACCTCCCAGGACTCTATTGCCCAATTTTGATGGGAAGGGGAAAATGTAGTAACTCCAGTCTGAGAAGTGCACTGAGATCTGGTGCTCAAACCCTTCATGGATGAGGGCCTATGCCATGCCACTAGGTAGGCTACTGAGAGCCACAAAGTGCAGGCTAAGAATGAGAACAATCAGAGTGGAGTGTAGACATGGAAATGACAAGTTTATGCTGTAACCCCAAGACCAACTGTGGCAATGGGGACCATACTTCTTATTCATCTTCCTGTTTTAAGTTTTTTTCTAGTAAGATAGGCTCACTGGAATCCCGTAGGAGCTTCTCCCAGAATTTATATGAGAGGGCAGATCTTGGGAAGATAACTGGTGTGACTTATGTTTTAATAGAATTTATCTGTGTAAAGAGTACACTGAAGGGAGGCAACAATGGGGGCAGAGAGTCCTAAAATTAGCCGAAGTTAAGGAGGGACAAGGAGAGGATTGTAAGGAGGAGGGACACAGAATTTTTCCCATTCTTCCCTGACTTCGTTCATATCCTCTCCAAGCCCTAGGAGTCTGGGAGAGGAGAAAGAAAATGCCCTCTTTATCCATATTGTAAGCATGAGGGACAAAGAGCTAAAAACTGCATATATGTATAGTAACTGCTAATGACAAATGTAATGTCTTAAATTCACAGAAAGGGGGTAGCCTTTATGTGGCAGAGGAGAGACTCACTTTAGAACCAGAACACATAGATTCAAATCCCCAAATCTATTGATCACCATCTGTGGGACTTTGGGCAATGACTCAACCTCACTTGGAACTAGATTTCCTAACAGTGAAATGTGAAGAATGAAACCTGCCTTCCTCAATTCCTTTGTAATTAGGATCATTTGGAAAAAATGTAAACGTGTTTAAAGACAGTACACAGAGTTACACCATTTTAGAAGAGTCTCCTTCTCTTTCTGGTCCCAGGCCCCAGAGATCTCAAATTTGAAAAGTGTTAGGAGCTTCTTTCTTAAACCTACTTAAATCTGAGGGTAAAAAAAAAATAGTTATATAATGAGTCTGGAGGAGAGATTAAGAATGACTGATGAGATTCAAGCATATGGAAGATTATGAGTGCCCAGTAGGGAATACCAATGCTCTAGTTTTGTAGTTTTGTGGTTTTGTTTGTGTGTTTGATTTTTAATTCCATATAACTAGAGAAAGCAAGTTTAAATTTCAACAAGAAAAACATAGTTTAAACAGAAAACAAAAGTCACCTTATATAAGAAGAGAGTGAGGCCCTAGAGAAGATTATTGAGATGCCTATAAAGTTTCCTACTAAATAAACATTAATAAAAATAGAAAAGAGTAATTTTACTAAAGGTAGGGGGGAGGAATAAGTGGGCATGTGTTGTCTACACCTAGGCTAAGGATTTCAGAAGCAAAGGAAGAAAACAAACAGAAGACGCAGAATACTTTCACTATTTACATAGTTTATTTTAATTTGTTTGTATAAGTTTTCAACTTTACCTCTGCTCAAGTCCTTGAAATAACTTATAGGTTAACGACAAATTCTAAGCTGGACTTATATTGGAGGGAAAGATACAAGTTGGGTCATGACTCTGACCAAATAGATCTAGGACTTGATCTCATTCTCAGGATGGAGATCACCTATGAGCCTCGTCCTAACAGGCTCCAGGACAATAGAGGCAGTGAGTCAAGCACTCCCATTATCTCCCTGTTGCTGATTTTCTCTTTCTTATGATAATAAAGGATGGGAACTCTTGCTAAACTTTTCCATAAAGTTTCTGTGGAAACCAAGGGCTCTTTGTAAGATTCCCCCATGACTCAGGAACCAAGGAAACACCTTGGTTTCTTCTACACACCTTAGAACACCGTCCCTGGGAGAAAAGAAATTTCTATAAGAGTTTCCTGGGTGATTGTAGCTTCTGCTCTATAAACCAGAGAAAGTGATGCGTCTCTAGCTTGGCTTAATCACTCTGCTATACCAGTTACAAGAGAGGACTTGCATGACAAGCTTAACCAAATTGAGCAAACATAGGGAAATTTTAGGTTGCCCCCTAAAGGTTACAGGGACAATCTCCAGAAAGATGTAAAGGATGGAGGCTGGAAGAACGTACTAAAAATGGAAGATTCTGATTCTCACGGCCAAAGATGGGAACTTTAATTCTCCCGAAGAGTCTGTGTTTGGATCACAAAAAAGCCAGAAGTTACTGGTAACAAATAGGAGAGATTAAAAATATCAAGTAGAAAACAAGTCAAGTAAGATATTATAGATAGCATAATGATAATAAATGGAAAGAAACTGCCAAAAATGATTTTAGATTTCCTACACACTTCAGATTCTATGATGGCATGATTTTTTAATGTTTATTTATTTTTGAGAGAGAGAGAGAGAGAGAGAGAGAGAGAGCACGAGTGGGGGAGGGGCAGAGAGAGAGGGAAACACAGAATCCAAAGCAAGTTCCAGGCTCCAATCTGTCAGCACAGAGCCTGACACGGGGGCTCAAAGTCACGAACTGTGAGATCATGACCTGAGCTGCTTAACCTACTGAGCCACCTAGGCACCCCTATGATGCCATGATTTTTTTAGCTGAAAGAACACATATTGAAGCAAGTGAGTCACCCTGTTGCATGCCTCGTCCCTGTCCTCATACAAATAATAATATAGAATAGAATAGATACATATATTATAATATATAATACAAGTAATATTATGTCAATAATACAAGTGAAATTCTGAGCTATAAAAACCCTCCAGTATCAGTCAGGCTATTCCTCTGTTCTACAAAAAGCTAAAAACGTAGCTGAGTATCCTGTTTTTAAAATGGCTCAAAAAAAAATGAAATGGGTCAATGAGGTAACTCCAAATCCTGGGCCACCCTCAGTACACACATGCATTTTAGTTTTAATAAAATTTGGTTTTCACACTTAGTTGCAGAAATATCAACATAGATTTTTTTAAATAAACATCTGAATTATACCTCAGACCTTCTGAATCAGAATTTTCCAGAATGAACCCTAATGATATAAATGTATAAATCTCCAGATGACTCTAAAAGCATAGCTGGGATGGAGAATTACTGATCTCACCTAACCCCATCCTGAGGTAATGCTGCACTGTGACGTGTGCCCGTCCTTGGTGAGAATAGAGCTCAACTCAACATCCCTGACATAATGTCTCTGATAATGTGCCATGAGTTCACTACTGCCCTCCCCACCCACAGTTTCTCCAGCTCTGGGGCTGTGAAGCTTTCATTGGAACGGTCTCTTTAATAATGCAGGGACTGGGAACAGCGGATAGAGCACAGTAAGGCAGGATTGTCTCTAAGGTGGCTCAGAGGACCAATAATGGAGGGTGCTGAGGAGCAGTAAGATGGAGTATAAACTGAGAAATGTATAAGATGTTGCTCTCTTTGTGGACTGTATGTTGTAGTAACTTGTTTCTAATTTATCTTTTGAAATTTATCCTTTTAAATTGGGTTTGGATTGGATTAATTTGACAAATTTAGACAAAAAGCCATATGAATTAATACTACTGTTTTACATTTAATAGGCAAGGGAAGACCCGGTATCTGCAGAGAGGATACCATCTCCCACCTGCAGGGCACCTGCTATAGGTGAGTCATTGCATCTACCTGAATTCAAATCCAGGGTATGGTAGGGGGAAAGGGGAAGAAACAATCTTTTTGTCTCCCATTCTCGAAAGCTCGCAAGGCAGGAAGCCAGTATTCACAATGCCCAAGTAAGGAAAGCAGGTGGAAGGAGAACAGGGCACTGCAAGAGCTAATCAGAGGAGCTAAAAAATAAGCTCCATGTGTCTTCTTTGATAGAGTGAAAGCTAGTAGTGGAAAGTCACTTCTGAATGGGATCCTGGAGCTGTGGGTGAATACCTTCCATCTTTTCCATAAAATGTTTGTCGCTGGGAGTTGAAGGGCCCCTGCTCTGCTCAGCCCAGCTTTCTCCCATGGTTTTGACTTGCAAGTCCATTCCCACAGTGATCCTGGGAAATCTCTCTTTCAATGCCAGTGGAAGGAAAGTGTGTTCCTTGAGGGTGGAGGAAACTGTGAACAAATGTGGGATGGGGTTGAGGAACTCAAGGCAAGTTCCTGGGTGATGGTGATGTGGTGCAGGGATGAGATTTGACAGAGGAAGGACAGAGTAATTGTAGTGAGCTGCCTCTAAGCCCTTAGGCCAGGAACCATGTGCAAGTGGGCAGCCCAGGACTCTTGCTGTGGGTGTTTCAGGAATGCAGTTATCCATGCTGCAGGGGTCAAGGAGTATGGGTGAGAGAGTTTCTCCTCTTCATTCCACCAACTGGGGGGTTATGCCTCTGGCACAAAGCTCCCACACATTTTCAAGCTATAGAAAATCTAGACTACCTTCCACCACTTCCTAGACTCCACCACCTCAGGTTTCTTCTGTATAGCTAGTGAAGAACAATGCTCTAAGGGTGCTACAAGTGGAGGTAGTGTATGAGAGAGAAAGATGATATGAGAAGCTGAATTATTGAACACCTGTGAATCAGCAGGTACTTGAAACCTTCCCTGATCTGTACCCTGACTGTAGAGCCCACTTTACATAGGATGAAACCAAGGCTTGGTGAAGTCAATTACCCATGATTGCACAGGTAGTGTATAACAGCACTATAGTCCAAAGTCACACTTTTCATTTCTAAGATGCATAACCTTTCTATTTCCCACTGTGGCAGAGAATCTTGGGCAGGAAGTATATGGATGTCTTCTGTGTGAAGCTATGTCCTCCCCATGTATCTGTGCTGAACCAAACCTCCAGGGCCCAAAGCTGTCACTTCAGAGCCCTGCATGATACCAGGGACTTTTATAATGGGAAACACTTTGCAGTGAAAAATTGCCATTTCCACAAAAGGTCTGAAAAGGTCTGGGCAGAGTTGTTTTAGTAAACAATAGCTTTATATCAAATTTTGAAGGCAGTGAAAAGGCAAGGGAAAGAAGCATAGGGAAGAGAATGAAATGGATAAAGGGATTTGCTGAAAATCTGAGGCTATTCCTGAAAATACCAAGTCTATTGATAATTTCCCTTGAGTTGCCCTTACCACTGGGGTTAATTTTTGTGTTATTTGGCTCTTGGGCTCCAGCTGCCATTAGAAACATACTGTGTATGACTTTTGTTAACCTGATTGTTGAGAACAGAGACTTCACACCAGGCCTCTGAATCTGCCTCAGCCATATCCAAACCTTTGAGAAATTTGATGTTACCCCTTCAGTCTGTCTTGGGAATGCTGTCAGTTGCACTAAGCATCTTCTAATGCAGAGAAAGAGGCTGTCTTGGGACCATCGTGCAGAGGAAGGTCACCCGCTGAGACACAGTTTCCTTGTGTGATGATAACAACACAGCGACTACACAGCATGTGAGGTAGCTCAGTTTTATGCCCATCTTCTCATTTAATCACGACTCCAATACTCTTGCTAAGAGGGAGCAGGCTTAGAGCATTCCCAGAATTCATCCAAGGTAACCCAGCTGGGGGGAAGGGCAAACCCAAGCCTGCCCAGCTGCATACCCATCCCACTGCCCAGTCCACTGAAAGGAACCCCCATCCCAAAAGGTTATTGTGAGAGCTGAGAAAACAGGAGGTGGCATGTGCTGGCTAGACCAAGACCACTATGGTGGTCACTTCTCAGGAAGGAGGACAGGAGTTCTGGGCTAACTTGCTTTCCTTTCTCCAAACACAAACCTCTCCCTCTTTAATTGGTTTTTCAGCCAGAAAAGCTGGCTGATAGAGAAACTGATAGAGAAACCAGCTTCTGTGATGGGCTGGTCACTTGATCAGAAAGACCACAAGGGTTCTGTTTCTCCCCTCCCCCACCTCGGAACGTCTCAGCTCTCCAAGTCCCATTAAATTTTAATTTAATTGTCACCACTTTGTGCTGGAATTGTGTTTTATGAGCACATTACCAGAAATTGAAGGCTCATATAACAGAGGCTTTTGAAATAAAAATAAAAGGATACTCAGATCCAATAGTATTGCCAAAATGGGAATAGAGGTCACTTGATAGCACTATGCATGCTAATGAGATTCTGATGACTACTGGTGTTTATCCAGGTCTTAATTTGCATCTCAAGGCTAAGATGGGGCCTGTGGGATGGGTCCCAGCCATGTAGGAATGTTAGGGTGATTTTGGAAACCTAATTTGACAGACACAGCTGAGTATGTTTGACCTTCTTGAAGTTACCTGAGTGATTTCTAAATAGTCAAATAGAATTCTAGCATCTAAAGCTCTGGTCTGCCAATTTTGTACATCTGATTCCTACAAAAGGGGGAAAAATCATTGTTGGCTACTTGTATGAGCCAGTGGGGACTCTTTCCATCTGAGCATTCTTATGAGAAGTGGCTACCTTACATATTGGCATAATTTTATAGACTCTTTCATAAATACGTACTGAGAGCAAAGCTAAGATACAAAGATGCTGAAAGATTATTGAGATGCCTCAAGAGATATAAACTCCAAAAAGGTTGAAAGACCAGAGTCCAAACAATTCACAGGAAGAAAGGAGGGAGAGAATATGCAGAAAGAGGACTGCGCATGGATGGGGTATGAAAGAAATGGGACCAGAGCTGGGACAAAGGCAATTAGGAGATAGTGTAGACAGAAGGGCCCCATATTTACTACAGTTGGTCTACAAATCCAAGCTCCCCCACTAATTAGTTAAGTGGCCTCAGCTGGTAATGATAGAGGGTTCTGTCATCTAGTGTCAGCAGCTTAGCTTGGTGCTTGTTTCGCTCTGTGTACATATAACTCTGGGTGTTCCTAAGACTGTTTCTCCACATTTTGTTATGCTTCTCTGTCCCTATGTGACCAGGTTGTCACTCATTTCTGTGCATGGACCTGTTCCCTAAGAGCTGCCTTGACTGGTGGCCATAGTGGAGATGTGGTAGTGTCTCCATACTTGTTCTGCTCTGTGTGAATCACTGTGATACTCTGTGCAGTTGTGCTTGTAGATATTACTGGGTATGACACTCATTTGTGTGATGAGTCAGTGGTACTTGATGTTAATATGTCTTGATTTGGAAGGTGCTAGAGAGGAAGAAACACTTTGGCAAGGGAAGCATATAGCTCTGTGATGTCAGGGTTTTGGGCCTAGAATTGATAACAGGTCTTAACCAGATTTCTGACATGTTGTATCCTTTGGACTCTGCAGGCATGGGGACACTGGTGACAGTAGGGCTGAGCTCTGTAAGACTCTGCCCAGCAATGGCATCTCTGCCCAGCAATGACAGTCTCCCTGATGCAGGCCCAAGGAATTTCTTTTCATCACTCATACTCCTGTGCCCAGAAATAAGAGTCCAACCAAGGTCCTGGGGAGGAAGGGATCTGAGGGTAGAGGGTCCTTCTCATAGTCAGTCCAGGACTATTTCTGCTTCTGTTACGGTGGAGGAGGAAAGAGATACATTGGGAAGTATGCTGGGGATGAGATGCCAGAGCAAAGAATGAGCCAAGTTTGCACGATTGCCAAGAGGACTGCCTGCAGCTGGGGAGAAACACATCTATTTGTTCCAAATCCCTTGCACATGGAGAAGAATTAAAAGTCTCAGGGGCAAACCATGGGAGAGTCCTCCTCTTTCTTGTAATTCAGTATTAATAACTGAATGTGGGGGACACTCAGTATGATGAGCTCTCATTACTCTGCATGAGTTTCCCCATGGAGAACCTATAGCTAATTGGATAAAGTCCTTGGAACACTCTTGGGTGCGAGTGAAAGACAGGTGTTGGCAGAAGTGAGGGGCAGAGATGCCTAAGCCACCAGGCTCATCCTCTCTGAGCATATGTATAGGTAAAGACAGAGCAGGAGATGCTCCCCTGCCTCTTCTGTCATTCTCATCTTCACATGCTGAGTCAATCCTTGGGGATTCTGCAAGAGTCAATAATGCTGCATGCTTCCAGAAGCTGGGATCCTGCAAGGTTTCACCCCCACCTGGGGCCCACAGTGTCAAGGTTGCTGTCCACTGCTGCCAGGGCCAGCAACAGGGCTGACAGTTGGTATAGTGAAGCAGAGTGCAGCTGCCTTAGTAGGGGATTGGAAAAGGAGGAGGAAGAGGAGTAAGGGGAGGGCCAGGAGAGGGAGAAGAGAAGGAGCTGCTGACTGCTGCAAGATCCTGGCCACCCACCAGCTGGGAGGAAAACTGGCTGGCTGATTGAGACTGAGCTTCCCAAACCACCTGCTGAGGTGGCTGGGGACCTCATTAGCTGATGTGGAAGGAAGGAACACTGACTTCTTCGAACCAAAGTTTCCCAGGCTGCCTGCAGGGAGGGAACACAAGCTGCCTCAGCTTGTGGGAGAGTATTGAGAATTCATTTTGCCCAGATGGTCCTATAGATCCTCCAAAAGCTTGCTGAAGTAGTCTGTGTAGGGGATGGGGAGGGGGCAGGATTGATTACCAGCAGCTGGTGCTCAGGACTTGCTAACAGCTAATCCACAACTACACAAACTGAGGGTGAGGCCATGTAGAATTGGAGAATGGATAGGATAGACCTGGTTTACCTAAATCCCAGCAAGGCCTGGTGCCTCAAAAGTGGTGAGGCAATTCAATCCAGGGGAAAGGTGACATGTTGCCACTAGATAAACAGATGGAGACTCTCAGAAAAGGATATTGTTACTTAATTCACAGGATTTGGGTTTTCACCAGGTTGTGAATTTCTTAAACTCAAGAGCCCTTTGGAAAGCCTCCATCAAGAAGATGTTGAGGGTGTAAAAGAACCAAAAGCATTTATTTGGCATTTAGGAATTGCAATTCAGAAGGCACAGAGTTAACCAAAATTGAAACTGTGCTCCAAATTACAAACCCAGAGTACAGGCTTATAAAGGCAAAAAACATAGGTTACCTAATTTGTTTTGCAAGAATTATGGTTGGCACTGACAGAGTTAAACTATCTAATACATGATTAGCTATTTAGATAACAGATGTTACATTATCTCTATTTCATTTCAAAGTAGAAGGATGTGTTCTAGGAGGTAGTCCAGTTGCTATTAACAAGTCATAATTGACAACAGTCTAAAGTTCATTGTACTCGAAGAATTGAAAAGGGAATCAGTGCATAGACACTGCCTTCTCAGTATCCTTCTGACCCTATTTTGAATGACCATCTTAGCAATACTTCCTTCACTTTAGAATATCCTGTCACAGAAGGTTAGAGATTGTACAGACTATCCCCTTTATAGTATAGGTGAAGGTTTGAAAACTCAGAAGTTAACGTAGTTTAACGATCAAATTAATATTCTTAAAAGCTTTGGAAGTAAAATCCAGGGTTCTATAGCTTTGTATCCAGTTTCTGATGTTCTTGTTCTTTTGAGATTCCATTGTGCCTCTACAAAATGCTGGGCTTTTGCAGGTGTTTATAATGTATGTTCAATAGTTAATGGATAAATAAGATTTTTTAATCAAATACTGATGTCCCAGTGACTCTCTCTTTAAGAGACACTTACCATTTGCGTATAGTTTCCACGTATAGTCAGAGAGTACCTGGTCTGAGAGAAATAGAGTCAAGTCCCAGTCTCTATTATAGTATTGCCTGAAAGTCACTGACTTGGAAATATTCAGTTGCATCTGTCATCACCTACAGCAGCCTGGGTGTCCACCAAAAACTACACTTTCTCTTCTAGGAAACTTCCAATCCCTTTCTAAGGATGCCCTCTTTCTTTCTTTCTTTCTTTCTTTCTTTCTTTCTTTCTTTCTTTTTCTTTCTTTCTTTCTTTCTTTCTTTCTTTCTTTCTTTCTTTCTTTCTTTCTTTCTTTCTCCTTTCTCTTCTTCATCCCTACTGGCAGACTTTGCCTTGCCTGGAAACACAGCTCCACCAAGGGTGAATTTCTGTCCTTGTCTAAGTGCTTCAGGGTCTGTGGTATTAAGAGAGTGAGCAGGTTATATAACTTCAGTAAGGTTGCCCAGCTAGCAACAGGCAGAGTAGGATTCCATCTAAGCAGTCTGACTCCAGGGTCTCTGTTCCTAGTTAGATTAAGTATAGCAAACAAGATGAAGGGCAGGGATGATAATTCTCCAGTGATAAGAGAAACACAAACTGTCAACAACAATTTATTTTTTCTGTTTATGGATATTTTATTTATAATATGAAATTTATTGTCAAATTGGTTTCCATACAACACTCAGTGTTCATGCCAACAGGTGCTCTCCTCAATACCCATTACCCACGTTCCCCTCCATCCAACCCCCCATCAACCCTAAGTTTGTTCTCAGTTTTAGAGTCTCTTATGTATTGGATCCCACCGTCTCTAACTTTTTTTTTTCCTTCCACTCCCCCATGGTCTTCTCTTAAGTATCTCAGGATACATATAAGAGTGAAAACATATGGTATCTGTCTTTCTCTGTATGACTTATTTCACTTAGTGTAACAGTCTCCAATGCCATCCATTTTGCTACAAAAGGCCATATTTCATTCTCATTGCCAAGTAGTATTCCATTGTATATATAAACCACAGCTTCTTCATCCATTCATTAGTTGATGGACATTTAGGCTCTCTCCAAACTTTGGCTATTGTTGAAAGTGCTGCTATAAACAGTGGGGTACAAGTGCCCCTATGCATCAACACTCCTGAATCCTTTGGGTAATTCCTAGCAGTGATATTTCTGGGTCATGGGGTAGATCTATTTTTAATTTTTTGAGGAACCTCCACACTGTTTTCCAGAATGGGAGCGCCAGTTGGCATTCCCACCAACAGTGCAAGAGTGTTCCCGTTTCTCCACATCCTCTCCAGCATCTATAGTCTCCTGATTTGTTCATTTTAGCCACTCTGACTGGTGTGAGGTGATATCTGAGTGCAGTTTTGATTTGTATTTCCCTGATGAGGAGTGACGTTGAGCATTTTTCATGTGCCTGTTGGCCATCTGGATGTCTTCTTTAGAGAAGTGTCTATTCATGTTTTCTGCCCATTTCTTCGCTGGATTATTTGTTTTTTTGGGTGTGGAGTTTGGTGAGCTCTTTATACATTTTGGATACTAGCCCTTTGTCTGATATTTCAGTTGCAAATATCTTTTCCCATTCCGTTGGTTGCCTTTTAGTTTTGTTGATTGCTTCCTTTGCTGTGCAGAAGCTTTTTATTTCATGAGGTCCCAATAGTTCATTTTTGCTTTTACTTCCCTTGACTTTGGAGATGTGTCAAGTAAGAAATTGCTGCGGCTGAGGTCAGAGACGTTTTTTCCTGCTTTCTCCTCAAAGGTTTTCATGGTTTCCTGTCTCACATTGAGGTCCTTTATCCATTTTCAGTTTATTTTTTGAATGGTGTAAGAAAGTGGTCTAGTTTCATCCTTATGCATGTTGCTGTCCAGTTCTCCCAGCACCATTTATTAAAAAGACTGTCTTTTTTCCATTGGATATTCTTTCCTGGTTTGTCAAAGATTAGTTGGCCACACTTTTGTGGGTCCAATTCTGGAGTCTCTATTCTATTTCATTGGTCTATGTGTCTGTTTTTGTGCCAATACCATACTGTCTTAATGATTTCAGCTTTGTAGTAGAGGCTAAAGTCTGGGATTGTGATGCCTCCCACTTTGGTCTTCTTCTTCAATATTACTTTGGCTATTCCGGGTCTTTTGTGGTTCCATGCAAATTTTAGGATTGCTTGCTCTAGCTTGAGAAGAATGCTGGTGCAATTTTGATTGGGATTGCATTGAATGTGTAGATAGCTTTGGGTAGTATTGAATTTTTAACAATATATATTCTTCCAATCCATGAGCATGGAATATGTTTCCATTTCCTTATATCTTCTTCAATTTCCTTCATAAGCTTTCTATAGTTTTCAGCATACAGATCTTTTACATCTTTGGTTAGGTTTATTCCTAAGTATTTTATGATTGTTGGTAC
This sequence comes from Herpailurus yagouaroundi, assembly GCF_014898765.1. Classification (NCBI taxonomy): domain Eukaryota; kingdom Metazoa; phylum Chordata; class Mammalia; order Carnivora; family Felidae; genus Herpailurus; species Herpailurus yagouaroundi. The sequence continues at coordinate 26,023,603 of NW_024412402.1, read as the reverse complement.
AATTGTGAATGGGATAAGGTTCTTTATTTGTCTTTCTGTTGCTTCATTATTAGTGTATAAGAATGCAACTGATTTCTGTACATTAATTTTGTATCCTGCGATGTTGCTGAATTCATGTATCAGTTCTAGCAGACTTTTGGTGTAGTCTATCAGGTTTTCCATGCGTAATATCATGCCGTCTGAAAAAAAGTGAAAGCTTGACTTCATCTTTGTCAATTTTGATGCCTTTGATTTCCTTTTGTTGTCTGATTGCTGATGCTAGAACTTCCAACACCGTGTTAAACAACAGTAGTGAGAGTGGATATCCTTTCGTATTCCTGATCTCAGGGGGAAAGCTCTCAGTGTATCCCCATTGAGGTTGATATTAGCTGTGGGCTTTTCATAAATGGCTTTTATGATGTTTAAGTGTGTTCCTTCTGTCCAGACTTTCTCAAGGGTTTCTATTAAGAAAGGATGCTGAATTTTGACAAGTGCTTTCTCTGCATCATTGAGAAGATCATATGGTTCTTATCTTTTCTTTTATTAATGTGATGTATCACGTTGATGGATTTGTGAATGTTGAACCAGACCTGCAGCCCAGTAATGGATCCCCCTTGATCATGGTGAATAATTCTTTTTATATGGTGTTGAGTTAGATTTGCTAGTATCTTGTTGAGAATTTTTGCATCCATATTCATTACAGATATTGACCTGTAGTTCTCTTTTTTTTTTTTTACTGGATGTCTGTCTGGTTTAGGAATCAAAGTAATCCTGGCTTCAGAGAATGAGTCTGGAAGTTTTCCTTCCCTTTCTATTTTTTTGGAACAGCTTGAGAAGGATAGGTATTATCTCTGCTTTTAATGTCTGCTAGAATTCCCCTGGGAAGCCATCTGGTCCTGGACTCTTATTTGTTGGGAGATTTTTGATAACTGATTCAATTTTTTTGCTGGTTATGGGTCTCTTCAAGTTTTCTATTTCTTCCTGTTTGAATTTTGGAAGTGTGTGGGTGCTTAGGAATTTGTCCATTTCTTCCAGGTTGTCCAGTTTGTTGGCATATAATTTTTCATAGTATTCCCTGATAATTCCTTGTATTTCTGAGGCATTGGTTGTAATAATTCCATTTTCATTCATGATTGTATCTATTTGGGTCATCTCCATTTTCTCTGTGAGACAAGAACCTCTGGCCAGGGCTAGAGGTTTATCAATTTTGTTTATTTTTTCAAAAAAACAACTCTTGGTTTCATTGATCTGCTCTACAGATTTTTTAGATTCTATATATTTTTTTTCTGCTCTGATCTTTATGATTTCTTTTCTTATGCTGGGTTTGGGGTGTCTTTGCTGTTCTGCATCCATTTCCTTCAGGTGTTCTGTTAGGTTTTGTCTTCGGGATTTTTCTTGTTTCTTGAGACAGGCCTGGATTGCAATGTATTTTTCTCTCAGGACTGCCTTTGCTACATCCCAAAGCTTTTGGATTGTTGTATTTTCATCTTCATTTGCTTCCATTTTTTTTTTTAATTTTGTCCTTAATTGCCTGGTTGATCCATTCATTCTTTAGTAGGTTGTTCTTTAACCTCCATGCTTTTGAAGGTTTTCCAGACTTTTTCCTGTGGTTGATTTCAAATTTCATAGCATTGTGGTCTGAAAGTGTGTATGGTATGATCTCAATTCTTTTATACTTCTAAAGGGCTATTTTGTCACCCACTATGTGATCTATCTTGGAGAATGTTCCATGTGTACTCTAGAATAAAGTATATTCTGTTGCTTTGGGATGCAGAGTTGCGAATATATCTGTCAAGTCCATCTGATTCAATGTATATTCAGGGCCCTTGTTTCTTTATTAATCCTGTGTCTCAATGATATATCCTTTGTTGTAAGTGGAGTATTAAAGTTCCCTGCAATTACCACATTCTTATCAACAAGGTTGGTTATTCTTGTGATTAATATTTTTATATATTTGGGAGCTTCATGTTCAGCGCATAGACATTTATAATTGTTAGCTCTTCCTGTTGGATAGACCCTGTAATTATTATATAATGTCCTTCTTCATCTCTCTTAACAGCATTTAATATAAAGTCTAGTTTGTCTGATATAATATGGCTACTCCAGCTTTCTTTCGACTTCCAGTAGCATTATGGGTAGTTCTCCATCCCCTCACTTTCAATCTGAAGGTGTCCACATTTCTAAAATGAGTCTCTTGTAGAAAGCAATTAGATGGGTCTTTTTTTTTTTTTTATCCATTATGATACCCTATGTCTTTTGGTTTGAGCATTTATTCCATTTACATTCAGTGTTATTATAGAAAGATATGGGCTTAGAGTCATTGTGATGTCTGTAGGTTTCATTCTTGTGATGTCTCTGGTACTTTGTGGCCTTTGCAACATTTCACTCACAGAATCCTCCTTAGGATATCTTGTAGGGCTGATTTAGTGGTGATGAATGCTTTCAGTTTTTGTTTGTTTGGGAAGACCTTTGTCTTTCCTTCTATTCTGAATGACAGACTCACTGGATAAAGGATTCTTGGCTGCATATTTTTTCTGTTCATCACATTGAAGATTTCCTGCCATTCCTTTCTGGCCTGCTAAGTTTCAGTAGATAGGTCTGCCGCTAGTCTTATGGGTCTCCCTTTTTATGTTGGAGTGTGTTTATACCTAGCTGCTTTCAGAATATTCTCTTTATCCTTGTATTTTCCGTTTTAACTATGATATGTTGTGCAGAAGATCGATTCAAGTTATGTCTGAAGGGAGTTCTCTGTTCCTTTTGGATTTCAATGTCTTTTTCCTTCCCCAGATCAGGTAAGTTCTCAGCTATGTTTGTTCACATACACCTTCAGCCCTTTTCTCTCTCTCCTCTTCTTCTCTGGAATTCCTATTCTATGGATATTGTTGCAGTTGACTGCATCACTTAGTTCTCTAATTCTCCCCTCATACTCCTTGATGTTTTTCTTTTTCTCTGCTTTCTCTTTTTCCATAATTTTATCTTCTAATTCATTTATTCTCTCCTCTGCCTCTTCAATCTGAGCTGTTGTCGCCTCCATTTTATTTTGCACCTCATTTATAGCATTTTTTAGCTCCTTTTGACTATTTCTTAATCCCTTGACCCATGTAGCAATAGATTTTCTGATGTCCTCTATACTTTTTTTCACCCCAGCGATTAATTTTGTGACTATAATTTTAAATTCTTGTTCCATTATATTGCTTAAATAGTTTTTGATCAATTTGTTAGCTGTCACTACTTCCTGGAGTTTCCTTTGAGAAGAATTCTTCCGTTTTGTCATTTTGGATAGTCCCTGGGTGGCACCCAACTGCAGGGCACTTCCCCTCTGCTCTCTGGAGTAACTTGTGTTGGTGGGTGTGCCGCAGTCAGACCTGATGTCTGTCCCCAGCCCACTGCTGGGGCCATTAGTCAGACTGGTGTGTACCTTATCTTCCCCTCTCCCTGGGGCAGTACTCACTGTGGAGTGGTGTGGCCCCTGTCTGGGCTACTTGCACACTGCCAGCCTTGTGGTGCTTCATTAATGGGTTCTGGCATATTAGCTGGGGTGGATCTGCAAGGTGCACAGTGTAGGGAGGGGCAGGCTTAGCTCTCTTTGCTATAGGTGGTCCCCTGCGGGAGGGGTCCTGCAGCACAGGAATGGAAGCAGACCTATTGGAAGGATAGATCCACAGAAGCACAGCATTGGGTGTTTGTGTGGTGCTAGCAAGTTCAGTGATGGGAATTGGTTCCCTTTGGGATTTCGGCTGGGTGATGGGAGAGGGAGATGGCACTGGCCCGTGCCTTTGTTCCCTGAAGAGCTGAGCTCTGTCATCCAGGGCTCAACACCTCTCCCTGCCAGTGTCCTCTTGCCCTCCCACTCTCTGAGCAGAGATGTTGACTTATTACATTCCAGATGGTAAGTCCCGCTGGCTGTCAGAACTCAAGCAGTCCGGCCCCTCCACTTTTGCAAGGCAGACTCAGGGATTCCGCCTTTCTGGGAGGGCTGCTCCTCCATCAACCCAGCTCTCTCCCACCAGTCTGTGTAGCACACACTGCCTCTCTGCCCTTCCTACCCTCTTTCATGGGCCTCTTGTCTACACTTGGCTCCAGATAGTCTGTTCTGCCAGTCTTCTGGTGGTTTTCTGGGTTATTTAGGCAGATATTTGTGGAATCTAAGTGATCAACACGATGAGGTGAGGCCAGTGTCCTCCTATGCTGCCATCTTCTGCTCCACTCTGTTTATGGATATTTAGAGGCCACTCACATGTATCTGCATTACAGTACCAGAAAACATTGCTTACAATAGATAACAATCAACTGTGAAAATAACGATCTCACTTCTTTAAACAGCTTCATTGAAATATAATTCACATACCATAAAATTCATGTATTTAAAATATACAATTCATTTTTTGGTATATTCACAGATATATATAACCATTACCACAGTCCATTTTGGAACATTTTCATCACCTCAAAAATATGCTATACCTTTAGCAATCATCCCTTACTCCCCTATGCCCCTTATCCCCAACAGTCTTAAACAGCCATTAATCTCCTCTGTTTCTATAGATGTCCCCAAACCAGACATTTCATAGGAATGGAATCATAATATGTGGTCTTTGGTGACTGCTTTATTTGTACTCAGTGTAATACTTTCAATGTTCAAACACATTGTAGTCTGTAACAGCATTTCATTTCTTGTGCCAAAATAACATTTCATGGAAGTAATATATAATAGTTCGTTGATGAAACATTTGAGTTGTACCCACCCTTTAGCTATTGTGAGAATGCTGCTATAAACATATGTGTATGAGTTTTTGTGTAGATGCATATTTTCATTTCTCGTGGGTATATACCTAGGAGTGGAATCTCTGGGTTATAATTTATGTTTAATCAATTGAGGAACCACAAGACTGTTTTCCAAAACAGATGTTCTATGTTACATTCCCACTAGCAGTGTATGAAAGATCTGTTAACTTTAAAAATAAAATTGCCAGTTATCTTACCAGCCAAAAATGGGTGTACTTGGGAACAACAGAAAATTGCAATTCAGGACATGCATGCTATCAGAGAACCATAGGCAAGCCCACAGAACAAAAGAGAGGGATGTTCTTTCATAGAAGAAAAAGGGAAGTTAGGATGGGCTGTTATGAACAAAGTAAACATTGAAGTAAAAGCAGTTCAAAAGCTTCTCATTGGCTGAGTTGTGACAGTCTCTGGCAGGGCTGTTGCTGAGGGCATAGTAAATTATTAAATTCTTCTTGCTGCTGGCATAGTAAATTAGTATCCACATCTATCTCTTCCTGTTAGGTCTTCAACTGACCTGGAGTAGCAGGGCTTAAGAATTCCTTCTGTGTGTCTCCAGACTAATTGTAAATGAGAATTCCCTTTATTAATTTTCATGGATCAAATTTCTCCATATCCTCCCCAGAATTTATTATTATCTCATATTTTTATTCTAGCCATACTCTGGGTATAAATTTATATCAAATTATGGTTTTAATTAGTATTTTCCTGATGACTACTGATATTGAGCACTTTGTCAGCTGCCTATTGTGCATTTGTACATATTCTTTGGAGAAATGTTTATTCAGATACTTTGCTCATTTTAAATTAAGTTATGTCTTATTATTAGGATGTAAGTGTTCATAAATTTTAGATGCAAGTCTCATGTTTCATATATGATTTGCAAATATTTTCTTCCATTTTCTGGGTTGTCTTATCAGTTTCTTGATGGTACCCTTTAAAAATCACAGATTTTACTCTTGATGAAGTTTAATTTGTCTATTTTGTTGTTGCTGCTGACAGTTTTGATGTCATATATAAGAATACTTCGACAAATCCAAGGTTGTGAATCTCTACCGTCATGTTTTCTTCTAAAGTTTTGGTCATTTTAGTTCTTGTACTTATGTCTTTGGTCCATTTTGAGTTAATTTTTGTATGTAGAGTGTGGTAAGGATCCAACTTCATTTTTCTGCATGTGGCTTTCCACTTTTTCCAGTACTATTTGTTTAAAAAACCATTCGTTCCCTGTTACAGAGCCTTAGAGCCCTTGTCAAAACTCACTTGAGCATAGAGTTTGTAGATTTATTTCTAGACTCTCATTTATATTATGCTGGTCTATATGTCTATTATTGTGTCAGTACCCCACTCTCTTGATTACTGTTGTTTTGTGGTAAGCTTTGAAATTAGATTCCTTATATTTTGTTTTTCTTTTTCAAGATTGTTTTGTCAATTTTAGCATCTTTACAATTCAATATGAATTATAGAATCAGATTGTCAATTTGTATAAAGAAGTTAGCTGAGTTTTTGATGGAAGTTGTATTCATTATGTAGCTATATTTGGGAAGTATTGCCATCTCTACAATATTAAGTCTTGTGATCTATGAATATGGAATGATTTTACAACTTTTTAGACTTTTTACACTTCTTTCAACAATGTTTTGTAATTTTCAGAAAATAAGTTTTCCCCTTCATTTGTTACATTTATTTTAATAATTTATTCTATATGATGACATTATAACTGGATATTTTCCAAATTTATTTTTGGATTTGAACAATTGCAATTTGAAATTGTGTAGAAATACAATTGATTTAATTGCTGTTTTAATGGATTCCTGAAGATTCTCAATACATATATTATAGAGTATTATACTCCTTGTTGTTCTTTTCCTTGCCTAATAGTCCTAGCTAAGACATCCAGTACAATGTTGGATAGAGCTGGCAAAAGTGAGCATACTTACATTGTTCCTGATTTCAAGAGGAAAGCAGCCAACACCTCAGTGTTAAATATTATGAATATTATGTTGAGTATGTTTTCCATAAAGATTTTTTTTTCAGATTAAAGAACTTCCTTTTTTTGTAAGAACTTTCCTTCTATTCCTAGTTTATTGAGTATTATTATTAGAGGGTGTTAGATTTTATCAAATTATTTTTATCATATTGATATGCTATATTAATTGATTTTTCAATATTGCACCAACCTTGCATCCCTATGACAAATTCTTTTGGTCATGTATAATTGTTAATATAAGTTGTTGAATTCAGTTTTTTAGTACTTTGTTGAGGTAAATGTGTCCATATACAGAAGAAGTATTGCTCTACAGAAAAGTGTCTATTCATGTCTTCTGCCCATTTCTTCACTGGATTATTTGTTTTACGGGTGTGGAGTTTGGTGAGTTATTTATAGATTTTGGATACTAACCCTTTGTCCGATATGTCATTTGCAAGTATCTTTTCCCATTCCATCGGTTGCCTTTTAGTTTCGTTGGTTGTTTCCTTTGCTGTGCAGAAGCTTTTTATCTTCATGAGGTCCCAATAGTTCATTTTTGCTTTTAATCCCCTTGCCTTTGGAAATGTGTCAAGTAAGAAATTGCTGTGCTGAGGTCAAAGAGGTTTTTTCCTGCTTTCTCCTCTAGGGTTTTGATGGTTTCCTGTCTCACATTCAGGTCCTTCATCCATTTTGAGTTTATTTTTGTAAATGGTGTGAGAAAGTGGTCTAGTTTCAACCTTCTGCATGTTGCTGTCCAGTTCTCCCAGCACCATTTGTTAAAGAGACTGTCTTTTTTTCCATTGGATATTCTTTCCTGCTTTGTCAAAGATTAGTTGGCCATACTTTTGTGGGTTCAATTTTGGAGTCTCTATTCTATTCCATTAGTCTGTGTGAGAAGGAGGCAGGCGAACCATAAGAGACTCTTAAAAACTGAGAATAAACTGAGTGTTGATGGGGGCTGAGAGGGAGGGGAAAGTGAGAAATGGGCATTGAGGAGGGAACATGTTGGGATGAGCACTGGGTGTTGTATGGAAGGCAATTTGACAATAAATTTCATATTTAAAATAAAGGAAGGCAATGAGTCAGTTCAGGAAGCAACAAATAGGTTCAGTGGGCAGGTTATCACAAATTACTCTGAAAACATTTAGATGACTTTCAAAGTTTATCAATGAAAAAAATTGTTCTTTATGTACTTTATGAAATACAAGAAAATATAGTGATGCTGCATTTCATAGAGTCATTTCTGTTCAATACTGTTTCATCTGTCCATTAAAGACTTTAGGATTGATTTTAAAAAAAAGAAGTATTGCTTTATAGCTTTCTTTTTTTTTCATGATGGCTTTTGTCTGATTTTAGTATCTAATAAATACTGGCTTCATACAACAAGTTGAGAAGTATTTTCTTCTTTTCTGTTTTTTGGGAGAATTTGTGAAGAATTGGTATTAATTCTTCTTTAAATGTTAGCAAATTCAACTGTGAAATCATCTGGTCCTGGGATTTTATTTATGAGTAGTGTTTTGATTATTATTTTAATCTTTTCAATTATTTTAGGTCTGTTCAGACTGTCTCTTTTGAGGGATAAGTTTTGGAAGTTTGTGTCAGTCTAGGCTTTTTCCAATTTTGTCAAATTACTTAATTTGTTGACATATAATTCATAGTATTCCTTTGTATTTCTTTCTATTTCTGTAATCAGTAGTAATGTTCCCTCCGTCATTTCTCATTCTAGTAATTTTAGTCTCCTCTCTTTTTGTCTTAGTTAATTTAGCTACGTTTTGACAATTTTCTTGATTTTTTCAAAGAACCAGGTTTTATTTCCATTGATTTTCTCTATTATACTTAAATTCTCTTTCTCAGTTGCTTATTTATTTTCAACACAATCATCAATATTTCCTTCTTTCTGCTTACTTTAGGTTTAGTTTCCTCCTTTTTTCCAGTGTCTTATGATGGAAGATGAAGATATTGTTTCACATCTTTATTGTTTCTTTTTTTTTTTTTTTAATTTTTTTTTCAACGTTTATTTATTTTTGGGACAGAGAGAGACAGAGCATGAACGGGGGAGGGGCAGAGAGAGAGGGAGACACAGAATTGGAAACAGGCTCCAGGCTCTGAGCCATCAACCGAGAGCCCGATGCCGGGCTCGAACTCACGGACCGCGAGATCGTGACCTGGCTGAAGTCGGACGCTTAACCGACTGCACCACCCAGGCGCCCCTATTGTTTCTTAATATACACATTTATATGCATATGTTTCTTTCCCAGCACTGCTTTAGCTTCATCCCAGAGGTTTTTGTATATTATATATTCACTTTATTTTGAAATATTTTATGGTTTCCCATTTGATTTATTTTAAGCGTTTTTTTAATTTCTACATATTTGTAAACTTCTTAAAATCTCCTTACTGTTAATTTCCAGTTGCATTCCATTGTAATCAGGTAATCATTGTACATTTCTAATGGATTGAACCTTTTATTGTGATTAAATGTTCCTCATTAGCTCTGGCGACATTTTTGGTGTTATTTTAAAGTCTATTTGTCTGATATCATTTTTACCATTCCAGCTTTATTCTGGTTATGATTTGCATGTTTTTTTCCATCCTTTTACTTTCAATTTATTTGTATATTTTAATTTGTTTATGTTTATTTATTTTGAGAGAGAAAGAGAGAGAGAAGAATGAGCGCACAAGGTGGGGAAAGGCAGAAAGAAGGAGCACAGAATCCCAAACAGGCTCCACACCATCTGTGCAGAACCCAATGTGGGACTCAGACTCATGAACCACGATATGACCTGAGCCAAGATCAAGGTTCAGACGCTTAACCAAATGAGCCACCCAGGCACCCCCATATATTTTAATTTTTTTTTATTTTTTTATTTTTTTTTTTAATTTTTTTTTCAACGTTTATTTATTTTTGGGACAGAGAGAGACAGAGCATGAATGGGGGAGGGGCAGAGAGAGAGGGAGACACAGAATCAGAAACAGGCTCCAGGCTCGGAGCCATCAGCCCAGAGCCTGACGCGGGGCTTGAACTCCCAGACTGCGAGATCGTGACCTGGCTGAAGTCGGACGCTTAACCAACTGCGCCACCCAGGCGCCCCCCATATATTTTAATTTTTAAAGTATGTCTTCTATAAACATTATGTAGTTGGATCATGGGGGTTTTGTTTTTAATCCAGTTTGGCAATATCTTTTGATTATATTATTCAATCCATTCACTTTTTATGTTTTTGTTGATATAGTTGAATTTTTGTCTAGTGTTTTACCTTTTGTTTTCTATATATATCTTATGTCACTCTCATTGTTCCATTATTTTTTTACTGCTTTCTTTTACATTAAAATATTTTTCTAATGTGTGTGTGTGTGTGTGTGTGAGAGAGAGAGAGAAGGAGAAAGAGAAAGATGGAGAGAGAGACAGAGAGGCAGAGAGATAGACAGAGACAGAGAGAGTGTATGTGGGTATGTTTGCTCTGGGTTTACCACATATCTTTAAGTGAAACTGTTTCTGATTCATACTTGCATAGTCTCAGTGATATATAGAAATATTACTTTTATGTAGCTCTATTCCCTTTCCCCCTTTTTGTAGTATTGTTGCTATACATATTACAACTATTAATGTTACAATCCAACAATCCATTATTAAGGAGTGCATTTGGCATGATTAACACCAGGTGATATATGGAATCATTGAGTCACGATATTGTACACCTGAAACAAATATAACATTGTATATTAACTAACTGGAATTAAAAACTTTCCAAAAATGCATTATTTTAAATATTACTATACCATATCCTTAGTCCAATACATTTCCCTTCCACCTACCTCCGTATAACACATATTTCTATATATTCTAAATACAATGGTACATTATATACATTATTGTTTTATACAATTGCTTTTTTAAATTATCTAAGAGAATTAATGAGAAAGGTATGTATTTCTACCTTCGTTTAATCACAGCTGGTCAAATGTGATGTTTGAAATTGTACATGTGATTCAAGGGCAGAAAGTTGGTCACCCTCACACAAGTCTTGAGTACCACACATTTTTAATCACTATCCTATTTGGCTCCAGTGCATGCATTTGTTATGGGAATTATTACATAGTATCTTTGTCAGTCAAGTCTGGTAAGAGAGATCCAAACTCAAATGTTGTAATTCAAATGGCTTTAGCAAAGGAAATACTTCTAAAATGTGGAAAATGTGTAAAGGAACAATGGGGTCGTGCAGTGCTCTCTAAGTAGTTTTACAGCCTCCAGAGATAAAAAGGTAAGTGTACAGGAGTTATTTTAGTACCTCAAATGACTCCATTGGTTCTACTTATTTCATTGATTGCTTTAAGCCATTCTCCAGGACTGGAGAATAGAGAAGACAGAACCAGGAGACCACAGACTTTATCCCATCCCAACTATTGATCTTCAGCATTACCTAAAAAGGACTGTTCCATCTCTGTGCCCTGAAAAATTCAAGTTATCTTGAAAAGCTCTAGAGATGGCAGAGGTGGTATGGTTTGCCCAAAGGCCATTGTACAGGTCATGAATCAGGTATTCTGTCTTGGGAGATCACTTTCTGAGGAAAGCTATAGACCCTTGAGCCATAAATTTCACATTTGTACTTAAGAACCATTTTATACATTTTTAAAGGTGGTTTAGAAAAGTCATGTCCATAGACTGTAAACTACACTCACTCCCCTTCCCAATACACACACACACACACACACACACACACACACACGTTCCTGTGGGAGTTCAGAAAAAAAAAGAAAAGAAATTGCTTTCTCTGAGAGGGGTAGCCATTTGGACTAGGCTTGGAGATGGATTTTGAATGGGGAAAGCACAGGCAAGGGGCTGAGGGATGAGAAGTAGCCTAACCATGTCACAAAAATGATAGTGGAAGGGGCCATTATTCATAATTACATTCAGACACCAGTCTGGACTGTAAAGATCAAAAACAGATCCATATTTATCTTGCACAGACACAGCTTTGAGTGTTGGAGTTTGCTTTTTGGTACAATTGAGAAAGAACAGAATACTCTTATTAAGAAATATCCTTGATGTCCACTGAAAGAGAGGTTATATTTCTCTCAGGAAAGAAAACTTTAGGTATACCATAAAAATATTCAAATTTCCCCTTTTGCTTTAACTTCTAGAAATCTTAGAGCCAAAGGTAGGCCTAAAACTAGTAAGCATAGAGAAATACACAAATAGTAACTTCATATGGCCATAAGCTTTGCATTTTACGTACTAATTCATTCCTGGTCTTACCTTAAATTTTCTACTCTCATTTTTCCTTTGTACTTGTATATTCCTTCAAGTAATTTTAATTTTAATTTTAATTTAACTTACTGAAATTAATGATTTTTTATAATCTGCTTTAAATCCTTCCTTAAATAGGTTAGGGTATAAATAAGTATATAAATGTGATAGTCAAGGTGGTATTTTGTGGGACTAATAGATTTTGACATCATTTACTAGGTTGTAACAATACCAATATCTTGTGGATATATTTCTCCAGCAGAGGACAAAGAAATAATTTCTAGTTATTAGGTGTCTACTGCACAAGAATGGTGCTTGGTGTTTTGTTATGTTATTTTTCTTATGTTTTATTTGTTATATTATTTAATCCTCACAACCCCATGATGTGACTGTTTACTTTCCTGGGCTATAAATTAAGATATTGAGTTTAAGTGATCCTACGTGAAACAGTACATCATCTGGTCCAAAGTAGCAAGATTTGAATTTGCAAGAAGATGGCAGTGAGTAGGAGGACCTAAGGCTCTCCTCACCCCACAAATGCAACTAGATAACTATTAAATAACCTTAAATACCCCCAGAAATCAACTTGAAGAATTGACAAAACAAATTCCACAACTAAAGGGAGAGAAGAGGTCACATGGTAGAAGGTAGGAAGCTCAGAAATGTGGTTTAAAGGAGAAATTAATTCTGGCTGCTACAGAGGGGAAGGAGCCATGATTGAAGAGAAGGGTGCCAAAGAAAGGAACACACAGGAAGAACGTTTCTCTTTAGCCATTGGTTTAGAAAATGAGACGGGATGGATTTTGTGCATTTTTGAATTCAGTGGTGCTTAAAATGTGAAATTTTAAAGGTCAGTGGGTGGCTGAAATAGAGCCCAGAGGGCAGTGTGCTGCTCTTGTAGAGAAAGCAGGCAAACAACCTGGAAGCATATAGCATGGAAACAGTGACTTGAAGAACCCCTGGGGCACACAGTGGGGAGGTTTTTTGTTCTCAGAGAATGTGTTGAGAGAAAGCATTCAGGGATCCACCTTTATGAGAACAAAGTAGCTGGCTGGTGCCAATTCCTCCCCCTATCCCTTAGCATAAACATAGTCGCTTACAGGACTGGGCTCAGCATAGGCAATGGCTGCCTAACTTGATTTTACTAAGTACCACCTACCTGTGCTCAAGTGGAAATACCATTCTCAGTCACACTTACCTCAGTCCCAGTGTGGTGAGCCCATTCCCCAGAAAAGCAGCACAAACCCCTGCCTACACTAGTTCTCCATATCAGAGTTTTGCAGGGCCTCAGTTCTGGTGGAGGTGGTAATGGGTTTCATTTCACAAACATTCCAAAGCACACCTAGTTAAAACTAACCACGGTCAGACCAGGGACCAAACACTGCCCAGAGCAGACAAGGACAATCTTTACAGATGACTGGCCTGAGGTATTGAGCACCCAGAAAACAAAAGCAGAGGGCATGCAGCACAGACTGGAGGCACTCCCTGAAATACCAGACCTTGGACACTACATGACCTCTTCTTCATAAGGCCATTACTTCCAGGAAGAGGAGGAATAGCTGGATTTTCTAACACAGAGAATGAGGCAGAGACTTAGACAAAATGAGACAGAAGTATTTATACCAAATGAAGAAACAAGATAAAATCACAGCCAAATATCTAAGCGAAATACATACATGTAACATGCCTAATGGAGAATTTAAAACATCAATCATAAGGATACTCACTGAGCTTGAGAAAAGAATTGAAAATATCAGTGAGACCCTTACCACAGAGATAAAATAGTTTAAGAATCAATCAGAGATGAAAAGTGCAATAAATAAGAATAGAAACACAGTTGATACAATGAATAGCAGGCTGGAAGAAGCAGAGGAATGAACTAATGATCTAGAAGAGAAAATAATGGGAAGCAATGAATTTGAACAAAAGACAAAGAATTAAGCAAAATGAGAATAGACTTAGGGAACTCAGTGACTCCATCAAACATAATAACATGTGTTTTATAGGAGTCCCAGAAGAAGAGAGAGAAAAGGGGACAGAAAATTTATTTAAAGAAACAATACCTGAAAACTTCCCTAATCTGAGGAAGGAAAGACATGCAGATCCAGGAGGCACAAAGAACTGCCATAAAAATAAACAAAAGCAGGCCCACACCAAGACATATTGTAATTAATTTTGCAATATATACTGATAAAGAAAATATCTTAAAAGTACCAAGAAATAAGAAGTCATTAACTTACAATACAGAACCCATAAGCATAGCAGGATAATTTTCAACAGAAACTTGGCAAACCAGAAGGTAGCGGCATGATATATTCACAATGATGAATGGAAAAATATGCAGCCAAGAAAACTCTATCCAGCAAGGCTATTGTTAAGAGTAGAAGGGGAGATGAAGAGTTTCTCAGATAAACAAAAAGTAAAGAAGTTAATAACTACTAGATGAGCCCTGCAAGAAATATTAAAAGAGACTTTTTCAGTGGAAAGGAGAGACTAAAAGTGATAGTATAGAGGCAGGAAACACAAAAGCAGTAAAGATTAATATTTCTGTAAAAAATATGCTAACTAATTTGGATGTAAATTTTAAAAAACAAAAAATAAAATTTAAAAAAAAGAAGTGAAAATTTTTTTTAAAAAATTAAAAAAAAACATGAAAGAGATAAAGACAATAAAGTAACAGAAGAAATAATAAGAAACAGCCACAAAACACATAATAATATGGGAATAAATACATATCGATCAATAATTACTGTGAATATAAATGAACTAAATGTTCCAATCAAAAGACATAGGCTGTCATAATGGATTAAAAAAATAAAACAAGACCAAGAATCAACTGGGTAGCTCAGTTGGTTAAGTGTCTGACTCTTGATTTCAGCTCAGTAAGCTACTGGTCTTACTGTTCATGAATTCAAGCCCCACTGTCAGCACAGAGTCTGCTTGGGATTCTCTCCCTCTCTCTCTGCCTCTCTCTCTGCCTCTCTCTCTCTCTCTCTCCCTCTCTTAAGTAAATAAACTTAAAAAATGTATATGCTTCCTACAAGAGACTCATTTTAGACCAAAAAACACCTGCAGATTGAAAGTGAGGGGATGGAGAAACATTTATCATGCAAATGGATGTCAAAAGAAAGCCAGAGTAAAAATACTTATATTGGACGAACTAGACTTTAAAACAAAACTGTAACTAGAGACATAGAATGGCAGTATACAATAATAGAGGGGACAATCCAACCAGAAGATATAATAATTGCAAATATTTATGAACCCAACTAAAAGCACTTAAGTATATAAAACAATGATAAACATAAAGGAACTAATTGATAATAATACAATGATAGTAGGGGACTTTAACACCCCAGTGACACCAATGAATTGATTATTTAAACAGAAAATAAACAAGGAAATAATGGTTTTGAATGATACAACTGGACAAGATGGATGTATGATAAATATTTAGAATATTCTTTCCTAAAACAGCAGAATACACATTCTTTTCATGTGTACATAGAACATTATCCAGAATAGATTACATATTAAGTCACAAAATAGACGTCTACAAATATAGGAATAGAAGTCATACCATGCTGCTGTTCTGACCACAATGCTATGAAACTAGAAATCAACCACAAGAAAACATCTGGAAAGACAATAAATATATAGAGGCTAAATAACATCCTACTAAACAAATGAATGAGTCAACCAAAAGACAAATGGATATAAAACCATGACAGTCCAAGAACCTTAAGATGCAACAAGAGCAGTCCTAAGAGGGAAATATATAGCAATACAGGCCCACCTCAAGAAGTAAGAAAAATCTCAAATAAACAACCTAACCTTACATGTAAAGGAGCTAGAAAGAACAACAAACAAAGCCTAATTCCAGCAGAAGGAAGGAAATAATTATTAGAGCAGAAATAAATGATGTAGAAACTAAAAAGTCAATAGAAGCTATTAAAGAAATGAGGAGCTGGTTCTTTGAAAAAATATAATAAAATTGATAACTCCCTCACGAGACTTATCAAAAAGAGAAGAGAAAGATCCAAATAAATAAAATTACAAATGAAAAAGGAGAAATAACAGCCAACACCACAAAAATTTTAAGAGAATATTATGAAAAACTGTATGCCAACAAATTGAACAACCTGGAAGTAATAGGTAAATTCCTAGAAACACATAAACTACCTAATATACTCCTGAAATCATTGCTTCACTATATGCTAATTAATTTGGATGTAAATTTTTAAAAAAATAAAAATAAAAATAAACTGAAACAGGAAGAAATAGAAAATATTAGCAGATTGATAACTAGCAAAGAAATTAAATCACTAATCAAAAAATTCCCAACAAAAGAAGTCCAGGACCAAATAGTTTCACAGAATTCTACCAAGGATTTAAAGAATTATGCCTATTCTTCTCAAACTATTCCAAAACATAGAAAGGAAGGAACACTTCCAAATGAATTCTAAGGGGCCAGAATTACCCTGATACCAAAACCAGATAACGGCTCCACTACAAAAGGGAACTACACAGATTTTAAAAAAATATTCAACTAAATAGTAGCAAACTGAATCCAAAAATATATTAAGTGACTTACTCACCATGATTCAGTAGGATTTATTCTTAGGTTGCAAGGGTGGTTCAATATTTGCAAACAAATCAATGTGATACATCTAATTAATGAAAGAATGATCATGTCAATAGATGCAGAAAAAGCATTTGACAAAGTACAACATCCATTCATGATAAAAACCCTCAATAAAGTAGGGTTAGAGGGAACACATCTCAACATACTAAAGGCCATCTATGAGAAACGCATTGCTAATATCCTAAATGGGGAAATGCTGAGAGCATTTCCTCAAGGGTTGGGAATAAGACAGGGATGTCCACTTTCACCACTTCAGTTCAACATAGTACTGGAAGTCCTAGCCACAGCAATCAGACAACAATAAGAAAGGCATCCAAATCGACAAGGAAGAAGTAAAACTTTTTTTACTATTTGCAGACGACACAATACATTTTTCTGTATAGAAAACTTAAAGACCCAACAAAATTAAATTAAATTAAATTAAATTAAATTAAATTAAATTAAATTAA
>NW_024412402.1:25961554-26006524 GCF_014898765.1 Herpailurus yagouaroundi | reverse complement strand
AAATTAAATTAAATTAAATTAAATTAAATTAAATTAAATTAAATTAAAAAAATAAAATAAATATAAAAAAACTGCTAGAACTGATACACAAATCCATTAAAGTCACAGGATACAAAATCAATGTAAAGAATTCTGTTGCATTTTGATCCATCAATAATGAAGTAGCAGAAATAAATATTAAAGAATAAATCCCATTTATGATTGTGCCAAAAACAATAAGATGTCTAGGAATAAACCTAACCAAAGAGGTGAAAGACTTGTACTCTGAAAACTATAAAATACTGATGGAAGAAGTATGTGAGTATGTTGAGTATGACTTAAAGAAATGGAAAGATATTCCATGCTCATGGATTTGAAGGACAAATATTGTTAATATGTCCATACTACACAAACGGATCTACAAATTTAATGAAATCCTGTTCAAAATACCAACAGAATTTTTCACAGTGCTAAAACAAGCAACTCTAAAATTTGTACAGGACCACAAAAACACCAAATAGCCAAAGCAACCTTTAGACAGAGAAAGCTGGAGGCATTACAATTCCAGACTTTAAGTTATTACAAAGCTGTAATAATTAAAACAGTATGATACAGGCACAAAAATAGACACATACATCAGTGGAACAGAATAGAAAGCCCAGAAATTAGCCCACACTATATGGTTAGTTAATTTTCAACAAGGGATGAAAGAATACCTCGCAGCTAAAAGACAGTCTCTTCAACAAATGGTGTTGGGAAAACTGGTCAGCAACATGTGAAAGAATGAAACTGGACCACTTTGTTACAACATACACAAAAGTAAATTCAAAATGGATTAAAGATATAAATGTGAGGCAGGAAACCATTAAAGTCCTAGAGGAGACTATATATATATGTGTGTGTGTGTGTGTGTGTGTGTGTGTGTGTGTGTATATATATATATATATATATATATATATATGGATTTCATTTAAAAAAATCTGCACAGTGAAGAAAACAATCAAAAAACTAAAAGGCAGCCTATGTAATGGGAGAAGATATTTGCAAATTATATATCCGATAAAGGGTTAGTATCCAAAGGGTTAGTATTCAAAATGTATAAAAAAAGTTGTAAACCCCAACACCAAAAAAAAATAATCCAATTAAAAATGGGCAAAAAACATGAATAGATAATTTTTCAAATAAGACATACTGATGGACAACAGACACATGAAAAGATGCTCAACATCACCGATCATCAGAGAAATGGAAATCTAAACTACAGTGAGATTTCACCTCACACCTTTCAGAATGCCTAAAATCAGCAACACACACAACAGATGTTGGCTAGGATGTGGAGAAAGGGGAACCTCTTGCACTGTTGGTAGGAATGAAAACTGGTGCAGCCAGTGTCAAAAACAGTATGGAGCTTCCTCAAATATTTAAAAATAGAACTACCCTATGATCCAGCAATTGCACTACCAAATTTTCACCCAAAGAATACAAAAGTACTAATTTGAAGAAATTCATGCACTCCTCTGTTTATAGAAGCATTATTTACACTAGCTAAATTATGGAAATAGCCCAAGTGTCCATTGACTGATGAACGGATACAGAAGACGGAGACACATATGCAAGGAATATTACTCAGCCATGAGAAAGAAGGAAATCTTATCTTTGTAAATACATGGATGGAGCTAGAGTATATTATGCTAAGTGAAATAAGTCAGTCAGAGAAAGACAGATAAAATATGATTTCACTCATATGTGGAATTTAAGAAACAAAATAAACAGGCAAAGGGGAAAAAAGAGAGAGAGAGGCAAACCAAGAAACAGATTTTCATATAGAGAAGAAACTGATAGTTACCAGAAGGGAGGTGAGTGGGGAGAATGGATTAAATAGGTAATGGGTTAAGGAGTGCACTTTTTGTAATGAGCACCAAGTGATGTATGGAAGTGTTAAGTCATTATATTTTACACCTGAGTCTAATATTACACTGTATGTAACTAACTGGAATTTAAATAAAAACTTCACAAAGAAAGTGGCAAGCTTTGGCACCAAGGAAACCTTTGTTCAAAACCCAGATCTTCCTCTTTCATTTAGTAGCTCAACAATTTTAAGCTACATGAACTTCTGTGAAACTCAGTTTCCCAGGGCATAAATTGAGGATATTTTTCTACTATTTTATAGGGTTGTTTTGAGTGTTTTAATTAAATGAATTGACTTGAATATCAAGTTATCCTCCCACAAGATCATATCTCTCAGTGATGTTAGGATGTAAATCTATCTTGTGTGCCCACCCCACGATTCTAAAATGGCACTGGATTACAGAATCTCAGGGATTACAGGAAGGTCCAGTAGATTAAAAGTGCTAGCCCCCACTGAATTGTTGATTCACTTATCCTGCAAATATTTTTGAAGCGCATGCTATGTACCAAGCAGGTCTATAGAGAGCAGGTGTGAGATATTTGACCTAAATCCAGATACTTTCCTGGGGTGCTTTTCTCTTTGCAACATCAGGAACATATAATTTCATAGGAAGAGTTTAGGAATGAGTAGAGACCCAGGAACTGTTGAGGTTATTTCTTATTAATTCTGGGCTATTCTGTTCTTATCATTAACTTCTCTAGGTCATAGCCTCTTGCCTCATTCCAAGCTTCCTGCTCAGTGCCTTGCTTCTGGGAGGTATGTATTCATACAACTGTATATCTTAAGGTCAGCTTTAAGAGTGACTCAATACCTCATTTGATGTGGTTCATTGATGAAAATTGTCATGCATCTTGGTTAGTGAGAGCCTGGTAGACCTGAAGTATCATAGCGGAGCACCACCCATTCTAATAAAATGCCTTAGCCAAACAGAGACTGGCCTACAGGGACACCTGTACCCACACTGTACCCAGAATGATGAGGAGGCAGCCCAGGTGCTCAGCAACATCTGATATGAAAACATAGGGCATCCCAAACTTAAAGTCATGTCTAGAATAAAACTGTTTCTGGTATTCAGGGGTTGGGGGAGATCTTTTTTCATATGTCTCCCAATTTACTAGCAGTGGCTGTTACCAATGAGGAAGGGAGTGAGTATACAAGTATGGGATTCAATTATGAAATGGCATTTGAATTATTTCTCTCATATGCCATCCCTGAGCAATTGCTGTATGTATATTCCACTCCGTATCCTAAATCTGCACCTCCTGTGTCCAGAAACCTTAGTCTTGGGAAAGTCTCATTACACTGAATAGCATGCAAAGGAAGGACTCAGAGGCAGCAACTCCTTTAACTACAAAGGGTGGAAGAGCACATAATTCAACCAAAGATGGACCAAGGATGGGAGGGGATGGACTCTGTGTGCATGCATGTGTGAGAACATGTGTGTTTGTGCATGTTACGGGAAGGAATGGACAGGAGGGAAGAGCACTCAGCTCAGAATCCTGAGGATACCTGTTGAGTTCCTCACATTAGTGGATACTGGAATTAGCCTACCACCCATCACCCATCATAAGCTGTGAACACTGTCTCTCTGCCATGCACTGGTCCTTGCATGATGCATTGACCTCAGCTAAAAGTAGATCAGGGCTGACCAGGAAATAAAAGGAATCCACAGATCAGGGCCAAATGTAGTTGCAGACAGTGCATTTTTATAGTTACTGTGTGAGAACCTGGGAACACAGAAGTAAAGGGCCAGTCTCTGCTCAGGGGAGCCCTTAGTTCAAGCAGAGGAGACAGACCAGTAAATTATTCCCAATCATGCCATGTGGTGATCTCATGGTCATGAACAAGAGAGAGAAGCAGATCATTAAATATAGTGTCGGAAGAAGTCCAGGAAGGTGCAGAGAGGAGAGGATGTTTGATCTGAGTCCCTGGGTTGGAGAGGTGAAAAGAGCACTCTAGACAAAGGGACAGGGCTAGGGATTTCCAAGTCATGTTTTGGGAGAAGGAAGGCTTTCAGTACAGCTGGGGGTCTTGAATGGCTCAAGATAAACCTAGACATATTTGTTGGACTCCAAACACAATGAACATAGATGCCTCATTTAAAAGTGTTCAATTTTAGTTACCAGGACAAGAGGTTCACCTGAAGTGGCCTCAGTTCTGGGAAGCAGGGATTTGCTTACCAGCATAAATAACTGACTGTTTTTCAGATCACTGTGGGCTCAACCCCAAGAAGAACTACTCTAAGCTGTCATGAGGGCCAATGTAGGACACCGTGCCCTACGCCCTAACCTGGCCCATAAGACAGGTTTCCTGATGGAGATTGTCCCTTGTAGGACAGTCTGTAACTGCAGGGTAATGGCAAGAGCTGTAGGCCTCTGCCCTGGGAGGGGGCATTCAGTACATCCTCTGCACCCCAGTCCCTAGGGAGAGAAGGTGCACCAGAGAGCCCTGTGGCTTGGTCCGGTAGGGAAAAGACTTTTTTGCAAAGCCGGTGAACATAATTTCAGGGTAAATTTCCTCTCATGATTATATTTTATTTCAGAGCCATTAGGATAATATTGCTATTCTTTCCATGTCAGTGCCATCTCTGCCTCATTTGCCTTGTTCTGTGAGTGCCTCCACTTTTGTGCTGAGAAATTGTTCTGTCAGTAAAGGACATTTTGAAAGGAATGAGCACAAAGCCATTTTCCAAAGTCAGACATGGAACTGCCTAGCTCTTTTCCATTCATCAGGGCCCTCCCTACAGGCAGGAGGCTCTTTGTACAGCAGACCTGCCACGTTGCTCATCCAGACTAAACCTCATATTGATGTATTATGTGTGGTCAATTTCAAATGAAAAAAAAATCATGTCAGTCAGGCAAAGAGATACCAGGAAACCAGTGGCTAGTGGCGGGTGAGGGGGGCAGTGTTGCTGTCATGGTCTAGAAGAAAAGGCTCAGGTTTGGGGTCAGGTGTCAGGAAAAAAAAAATCTCACTTCTGCTACTTACTAAAGGTATGAAATTCTCTAACCCTCAATTTTCTCACCTATAGAGTACAGATGTTAATTTCTGTCATCCGTGTGTTACAGAATTGTTTTAAGGATCAATTGAGACAATGTAGAGAAAATAAATTCAAATTCTAAAATACTAATTATCAACTGGTGGAATAGTGCAATGACTGAGAGTGTAAACCTTGGAGGTAAACAGCTTGGGTTTGAGACCTGGGCCTACCACTGGTTAGCTGTATAATCTTGGATGAGTTGCGTAACTTCTCCCTGCCTTAGTTTTCTAACTTTTAAAATGCAGGTAAATAGTACTAACATAAAAGATTTTATAAGGATAAATGAATAATATGTTTAATGACTGACTCATACTAAGTGATTTGTACTTATTTGCTATTGCCATTATTGCCTTATTATTTTTATCATCGCAGTCCAGAATAGAGCCATTCCCAGTAGTTTATAGTTCCAAAGTCATCACATATATAGGATCCTGCCACTTTCCTTCCTAATATGTTGGCGATATCCTAAGATGCTAGAATTAGAAGAGACAGCCCTATTAGAAGAGAATAGTTAGTACCTATTCTATGCCAGGCTCTGTGTTAGGTCTTATATATTATTGTTAAGTTCCATAGCAACCCTTTGAAGTCAGGTATTACCAACTTGGTTTTATAGATTAAGAAACTGTAGCCAGAAGTTTAAAGTGACTTTCCCAGTTGCTAGTATATAGCAGAGCTGGCTCTTTATCAGCCAGGGAACAGTCAGGTGAACAAAAAAAAATGAGTTATTTTACCAAAGATAATTTAAAATAAGAAATTGGCTAAACACATGATGGCTGCCTTGAAAATGAAAAAGGAAGGGAGGAAGTGAGGAAGAGGAGGTGAAGAAGTGAGGAAGGAAGGAAGGAAGGAAGGAAGGAAGGAAGGAAGGAAGGAAAGAAGGAAGGGAGGAGGGAAGGGAGGCAGGGAGGGAGGAAGGAAGGAAGGAAGGAAGGAAGGACATTACAGAGAGGAATTGTAGGAAGCAGCTTCTATCCCTAGGACTGGGAGTACAAAAAGAAATTGGGGTAATCGAGCTTAGAAGCTTCCATCAGAAACACACCAGTTCTCAAAACTACATACATTGTCTGCAAAACTCTTATGACACTGTTCAGTTGTTAATCTCCCCAAAAAAGCATCCTGGCCTCAAGGTATACTGTAGGACACATGCTTAGATAGAGGACATCGCAACTTCTCATGCTGAGTTTATCTGAGCCCTTCCTCTGGTCCAGACCCTTCCAGGTGATGTGAGCTCCTCAAGCTCAGAGTTATATCGTAAACTTAACAGATGTTAAAGTGATATTGGTTCATTTAAATAGGTTTCAAAGGAAAAATCATGGGAATTATTTACTGAAAGACTCCACACATTAATCAAAGATCCTGGAAAAATTCAGGGGTCCTACAAGAAAACCTAAGGCATCATGGAAGACTGGGTGCTGAAGACAGAAGCTTCCAACACACCAATCACTTAATGTTTTGACTCCTGTTGGAAGAGAGGGAGACTGAGCAGAGACACCAAGGGTACATCTGTTACTATCCTGAAAGACTGAAATCCGGAAGTACCTACTGGTAAAGGGAGAAGTCTTCAGGATGTAATGTGCTATTAGAGGACCTCCTTTGGAAAGCAGAGGTTGCCAGACAGATGCCACCAATAAGGTAAACTACTGGCAGCCTCCTTTTGCCAGTTCCTTCCAGAAGTAGGTGGAAGGATGGAAGATCTATGTTTACTCCCAGCCCTGCACCCCTCCTCTAGCCTGCAGAAATGCTAAGAACCTCTTTCACTGAGGGCTCTGGGCAACCAAGAAGACTAATTTTTCTTCTTTGTGGGTAGTAAAGACCAAGTATAGATGACTTCATAAGTGCTCTGGTTTGGTTTAAGCCTTGAGCAAAGGTTTCAATCCTAACACCTTACAAAAGTCAAAAAAGATGTTTTCTCTTATTCTTCCTGGCAAGATGCAACATAGTTAGTTAGTCTCACTGCATATACTGGTCCTGTTCTTGACCATGAGTGATACCCTTGGACAATTTAAATATCTTTCCAAACTACATTTCTGTGATACAGATTCAGCTGTGTAGGGCTGAAGCATTTTTTCAAATATGGTTGCCTCCCTATCTTTTGGGAGTGATCCTGTGTCTCCTTTCCTGAGTCTCTGCATATAGCCCTTGCCATACGTCACCCCCTGAATTCATTGTTGAATGGATGCTGTGGGTCCATAAGGTTTTAATTAGTAACAATGGAACAAAAAAGGCCATGTACCATTGGAACCCAATGTGTGGAAAGACAGGGAACCAAGTGTGTTTGTAACTGGCTAGAGTAGGACACTTTATTATGACATCCTTACCATTCCTCCTTCCTGCTCCATTTCTCCCCTGCAGTGTAGCACCAAATGTACAGCTATACACTCTCAGGAAACCTCAGCAGAACCAAGAACCTGTGAAAAGCATCTGGACATGAAAGGATAGGAGGGAAGGGATTCATTAAGATTTGCATTAAAGATACTTGTTTGGGTTTCTATAAGAGATTTACAAGTTCAAAGAAACTGTCGTCAAACTCAGTGTACTCCAAGGGGTAATAAGGGTTGAACACAAAGAGTACATTTTCAAGTCCAAGAAAACTGTTGCTATTGATAGGATATTTACCACATTAGAGAAGCAGGGCACCCCAGCTTCCAAATGGTCAACTTGGTGGCAGAGAAAATTTCACTATGGGAAAACATTTATATCAGAATAATCACATAAGAATAATCATCACAATTATCCAAATTTCATATCAGTCTAGGCCCTAGGCTTCAAGCAAAATGGTCACTGAACACTTACAATGAGAGCTATATAACAAAAAGAAGCCAATCCTTGGCTAAAAAATGATACATTAATTACTTCATGCCAGCGGTGCCTGAGTGGCTCAGTTGGTTAAGCATCCAACTTCGGCTCAGGTCATGATCTCATGGTTTGTGGGTTCGAGTCCCACATTGGGCTCTGTGCTGACAACTCAGAGCCTGGAGCTTGTTTCAGATTCTGTGTCTCCCTCTCTCTCTGCCTCTCCCTCACTCGCACTCTGTCTCCTTCTGTCTCAAAAATAAATAAACATTAAAAAAAAATACTTCATGCCAGAGACAAGTCCTTTGAGAGAAGTACAGCCATAGATATTGGTGAGAGTATCAATAAATTTCTATAATCATCTTTCCAAGAAACAATTAGTCATGTACATCAAGAACCATGAAAATATATGTTTAGGCCCACAATTATCATATTCTTCAAACATTATTAGAGATGTTCTTTATTATATATTTAAATGGGATTACATAGGAGCAGCCTCAAGAAAAAGCCTAAAGGGAAGTGGTAACAAAAATTACAGTGGGGCCACAAATCATTTAGAATGATGATTTGCCAAAAGCACACGGTACACACTGTATGTTGGCCAATGTGACAGTAAATTATATTATAAATAAATAAATAAATAAATAAACACACCATCCACAGGAAAAAATTTTAAAAATAATAAATAAAATGATGATTTGTACATATGTCTAATGACAGAAAAATTCACTGTATAGTATTAAGTCATAATAACAGGATGCCAAAGTATAGAGCCAGAGTGTTCACAAGTGCCAAAATATATGCTGCATATGAAGAAAAGGCCTCATACATATGCCTCTGGATGTTAAGCATAGTTCTCTCTTGGTTGTGAGATTATGTGGGGTTTATTTCCTCTATTATCCCTTTAGTAATTATCAAATTTTCTAACATTTGCATGTATTACTGAAAAGGAAACTTAACCATAAAGCATTTCTGTGAAGAATGAATGACTTCTGGCCCTAAGATATGGCTTCATCCTATTTGGAACACTTGTGATATTCACATGATTGCCTTCGGTGCATGGAAGTCAAGGTTCTGCACTAACTCATTCTTAGCCTGAACATTTTAGAAGCTTGTGACCAGTTTTGGATGTCTGCCAAGTCTTTAGGTAGAGAAATCTGTTTCTGACTCCTCAACCCCACCCCCACTTAGCCTCATTCCTGTTGCATCATCTTCCCCACATAGCCTGCATTAGAGAGGTGGCTTTTTCCTTTTCTGATTCTGTCTCATTTGCTTTATCTTCCCGACCAGGCCTTCATATCCTGAGGGAAATAAAGAAAAAAATTAGTTCTAGTTCAAATTACCTAGATAACTTCTGACAAATAATATTTTCTCTGAATTAGTCATATATCTTCTTTCTGCCACCCAAGTGTTCCTCTCTTATGTTTATATAAACATACCTTATATAAATCACTTGCTTACCACAGGAATTGTAAATAATAACAAAAATTGTGAACCATATAAAATACTGAACTATATTACTGTAAATACATTTATACCAATATATATACACATATATACCACTTAAATGCTCAAACATATATTCATATATCCATAAACAAATACAGTTACAAGTACGAATATACATGTTCATTTACATAGCCAATTCCTCTGCCATACATCCATAAAAACTTTGGGACTAAGAAGATGTTTGGAGGAAAAGTGTTCATTCATATAGTGAAAGTCAGTATAGTATAGTGTCAGAGAGTTTAGGCTCTAGAATTAGGCTGTAAGGATTCAAATTTTAATTTTGCCATTTGTTACCTTGGAAATAGTATTTAAACTCTCTGTACTTTTAACAAGAGACCCTTTATACTATTATACCATAGGCTTTTTATGAGGTAGAATTGAATTAATATATATATACACATCACTTAGAACAGTCTCTGGCACATAGTAAGTGCTTAGTAAATGTTTTCCATATACAGAAGTCATATGTATTGAGTTTAACATGTGACCCAATATGACATGCTTATTTATGGCTCTATTAATGAATCAGCTTGCCCCCAATTCATACACAAAGCCATACCATGATATAAAGTGAAGGCCATAGATGTCCAAAAGTCTAAACACTGGGGAAGATATTCAGCTATCTAATACGAGATCAATTCCCCAACTGAACTCCTCTTTTTATGAAGGGGGTAAAATAAACACTGAGGATACCAGAAGATGGAAAAGTGATTTCTTCTTTCCCTAAAGACCAACTCAGTCACAATTTGGAGGAGTAGAAAAACTATGCTTAATAGAAGGCCCTTAGTGCTGGGACTCAAAAACTCAACAAGAAGCCAAGATATTCTGGAAACAAATAATCCAATTAAACAGACCAGAACAGATCAGATATGTCACGTAAATTTTCTACTAGAGATTGACCTTATTGTTACTTATTCTAAGGAAAAGATCTAAAACCTCAGCTTATCAATTCACCTTCATTAAGGGACATACATCAATAGGCACACTCATGAAGCTTTGGGAAGACATTTTGTCATCTGAGCACAATCTCTCAAACATTTTGTTTAATTTTGTCTTTAAATATTCTTGTACACATTCAAAAAATTAGCATTCTAAATTGCCCCCAAGATATATAGAGAATTCTGCACCTAAGGGGTGCCTTGTTCTATTGTTGAAGAAAAAGCTCAATTATTGAAGAAAAATAACTATAATTTAGGAGCTCTTTATGAATATGTTAGCAATGAACTCAGAGGACAGTTAACATGTGGAGTTACCTATCCTGTTTATATGATTTGGAGGAGTTTTGATTAGGTCAAGAGTGACCTTGAAGGCTTAGTCCTATTTCTCATATTCATAAAAGGTAGACTAAGCTAGTTACCTTGTAAAGAGCATTAAGGAAGCCTAGTGTATAATGGCAAAATCTACTTCCACTTTTTGTTAGGTGATCCAATGGCCTCGTACTGAAGTTTAAACTTTTTTTCTGTGAGGCTAGAATGAAAGAAGGGATAAATCTATATTTGATATTTAGAATTAGTATAATTACAAATATTTGCAGTAAGATTATATTACTGAGCATAAGTTGAGGGTACATGTATCCTTTTAAGTTAGTGTTTTCACTTTCTTTGTGTAAAGAGCAGAGAAATGACTAAGAGAAATAAAAATGCCACATGATTTCACTTATATGTGGAATATATAAAACAAAACAAACTCTTAAATACAGAGAACAAACTGGTGGTTGCCAGGTGGGAGGTGGGTGTAGGGATGGATGAAATAAAGAGGATTAAGAGGTACAAATTTCCAGTTATAAAATAAGTCATGGAAATGAGAACTACAGCACAAGGAATATAGTCAATAATATGATAACAATGTTGTATGGTGACAAATGGTAACTATACTTATCCTGGTGAGCACTGAGTAGTGTATAGAATTGTCAAATCACTATGCTGTACACTTAAAACTAACATAGCACTGTATGTCAATTATTTTTCAATAATAAATTAAAAAAGAATATATCACTGGGGTTTTCAAATAACATATATCAAAACATACCAGGTGCACTTTCCAAGTATGCATGCTACTATATGGTAAGTAGGTCAAAGAGATTAGAATCAGACAGACATGTAAAATTTTGCCTCTGGATCCCACTTCTAGACACAATGGAATAAGATGGACTTGACTTCCCCTCATTCTTTAAAAAACTAGCACAGGAGATGCCTGAGCAGCACAGTTGGTTGAGGGTTTGACTCTTGATTTCTTCTCAGGTTATGATATCATGGTTCATGGGCTCGAGCCCTGCATTGGGTTCTTGTGCTGACAGTGTGGAACTTACTTGGGATTCTCTCTCTCTCCCTCCCTCTCTCTCTCTCTCTCTCTCTCTCTGCTCCTCCTCTGCTCACGTGCTCTTTCTCTGTCTCTCTCTCTCTCTCTCAAAATAAATAAATAAAACTTAAAAAATAAAATAAAATAATTAAAAAAAACTAACACAGCAGATGCAATACATAAAAGAATGACTTAAGGTATTGATGAATAATCAGTTAAACAGTGATATCAGAGACAAGGAAAATCAATGAGTAAGCCCTATTATTAATTCAGAATTCAAAAGAAAATTGCCACAGACATGGGTTCAATTAGCCCTAGACTACACGCAGTTCTGATCTCACCCAGAAAAACTTAAAGGCAAGTACTGAAAATATTAAAAGTTTCCAAGTAACTTAATCATGGACCAGGAGAAAGCTCAAATATATTTAAAGAAATACAATTAAGGGGCGCCTGGGTGGCGCAGTCGGTTAAGCGTCCGACTTCAGCCAGGTCACGATCTCGCGGTCCGGGAGTTCGAGCCCCGCGTCGGGCTCTGGGCTGATGGCTCAGAGCCTGGAGCCTGTTTCCGATTCTGTGTCTCCCTCTCTCTCTCTGCCCCTCCCCCGTTCATGCTCTGTCTCTCTGTCCCAAAAATAAATAAAAAATAAACGTTGAAAAAAATTAAAAAAAAAAAAAGAAATACAATTACCCAGCACACAATAATATAAAATTCACAAAATCCATCATTCAATGAAGAAATGCCAGGTACACAAGAAAAAGGAAAATATGACCAATAATAAAATTAGATTAACATAGACACAGAAATTAAATGTATGTTTAATGTACTATTTTAGTACATTAAAACAATTATAATAAATATGCTCCATACATTTACAAGGTAGAAGAAAGCAAAGTAATAAAGAGAGATACAGAAGGTAGATTATAAAAACACAACAGCAACACAAAGTGAACTGCATAAAACACAAGGTATCCATTAGATGTGATTAGCAACACATTAAATACTACACAAGAAAAAAAATCAGTGAACTTGAAGACAAAGCAATTGAAACTGACCAAAACAAAATACAGAAAAGAAAGAATATTGAAATAAATAGGTATGAGTTTGAGGATAATATCAACTGGCCTGACACATATGCATAATTAGAGTCCAAAAGGAGAGGTATGAGATGGAGGAGGAGGAAGAGCAAGAAAAAAAAATTAAAGAAATAATGCCAAAATATTTTCCAAATTTGTTGAAAACGTATTCACAGATCCAGGAAATTCAGTGAATTTAAACACACACACACACACACACACACACACACACACACAGAAACCTACATCCAGGAAGTAGATAAACCAGGGATGAGGAAAAAAAAACTTAGAAGCAGACAGAGAAGGGAAAAAAAGACTAATTATATAAAAAGAATAAAGATAGAAATATATAAGACATTGTCAGAAACAATGCAAGCCAGAAGACAGTGAGATGACATTTTCAAAGTACTGAAAGAAAAAAATCTGTCAACTGAGAATTCCACACTCTTGAAAAACATTTTTCAAAAGTGAAGGTAAAGACAGTTCCAGACATACAAAAGCTGAAAGATTTCATTATGAGGAGAACTTCAGTGCAATAAATATTAAAAAGAAGTTCTGTCAGAGTGAAAATGATGGCAGATGGAAATCTGGACCAACACAAGGGACTAAAGATTAAAGAAGATTGATATGGCTAAAATAAAACATTTCCTACATCTCACTTTAAAGGAAAGACAGTTAAAATAGAAGGATATACTCATAAGGTTTCTATGCTGTTACTGAGCTAATATAATATTAACTGAAGGTGGATTGTGATATGTTAAAAATGTATACTATGAAACCTAAAGGAACCAATAAGTTAAAAAAAAATTACAGCTAGCCAGGGGCTCAGTAGGAAGGAAGGATGAATAATTGAAGCATAGGGGATGTTAAGGAAAGTGAAACTAATCTGTGTGATACCATAATAGTGGATACATTATACATTTGTCAATAGAATGTATAACATGATGAATCCTTACATAAACTATGGACTTATTGATAATAATGAATCAATATTTGTGTATTGCTTACTAAAAAAATGGACCACACTAGTGCAAAATGTTAATTATAAGGGAAGCTGCTGAGGTGCGGGGTGATGAAAGGGTAAATGGGAATCCTCTGTATTTTCCACTTGATTTCTCTGCCAACCTAAAACTGCTCTAAAAAAATAAAGTACAATAATTTAAAAAAATAAAGGAGTCTTGCACTTTGCCACCATTTAAATGGGAGTGCTCAATAAAAGATCATTTTCCTCTTATCATCCAGCCCAATGAGTTATTGATCACTAATTTGAAGCTATTGTCAGGGCTAATGATTCCTTAAGTTCTTCATAGGAGATCTCAAGCCTGATATATTTTGGGCTTCTTATGGTTTTGATTGGATTCTGCTTTTATAGGGTCTATTCTAACCAAGCTTTTTAAAATTCATTACTTAATTAGTGGATAAGGAGAGCAGGTGTTCCATATTGAAGTGCCCAAAGTTGCTCTATACCACTTAGTTGTGGACTTCCCACAGATGTGCATCCTTATGGAGGCTTGAAAGAGTTGTAATTGGGAAATTTAGAGACGTAGTTGACATTCAGTCACAGCCATGATGTGCTCATCAGTTGATGTTGTTAGTAAAAATCTCCCATCTTTATTTTTGCCTCTATTGTATTAACCATTTTGTAATTTTTTTTTAGTTTTTCATAGGATTCTGCTAATCATTTGGGTAGGTAGATGGAACATAAACATTAAGTATACCAATTAAATACCATGAGTAATTCATACAAAGCCCCAGGTTCTGTTCCTCTACATGTTGGCACTTGATGTACATGTACAAAAATGCAGATCATCCAAGTTTCTTCTTGTTGCTTACCCTAGGTGAACTGCATAGATTGCCCAGACCCTTCGTGAAGCAAGAATAATGCATTTTGTAAATAGTTACAACAATTTTAAATGGATTCATGAAAACAAGTTTATATCATGTTAAACACACTTAGGGAAGAATCCCAGAGTAAAAAAAAAAAAATCTGAAAAGTAAATTAAGGGTTAGTCAGCTGCTAATATTTTAGAGAAAATCTGACAGAGTCAAAATGTCTGACCCCTCCCCACCCCCTGTTCATTCACTTCACCTGAATGGGTGGGCTTCTCCAGTTTGATGAGATTCTCCGCTAGAGATCATAAAAGGCATGGGATCAGTACAGATCATCTTGAAACTTAATATCAACCAAGCAGGAAAGTGAAGCAGAATTGGGAGAAAGGAGCTCTCATTATGTTGTGATGA
This sequence comes from Herpailurus yagouaroundi, assembly GCF_014898765.1. Classification (NCBI taxonomy): domain Eukaryota; kingdom Metazoa; phylum Chordata; class Mammalia; order Carnivora; family Felidae; genus Herpailurus; species Herpailurus yagouaroundi. Next base: position 25,991,681 of record NW_024412402.1, on the reverse strand, counting down.
CACAGTTGAAAATAATGGACACAAGTAAAAATTCAATTACCAAGAAAAGACAGAAACAATAATTTCCAAGGATTGGCAATAACTGTTTCTTGGATAATCTTGTTTCACTTTTTTCTCTAGTGAAGTTTATTTTGTTCATTTCTTCCTATTGAGGTGAAGGCTGTTCTCTTTGTACTTATTCAGTTACCACTTTCCCCTCAGACTCCTGGATATGGAATCCCATTGTCCACTGTCAATGCTAAAAATTTCCCTAGTCCAGATCAAGACCCAACTACATTGATTATCTTGGAAAATACAGTAAATGATCCTTGGCACTTAATGTCATATACTCTTTTTTATGTTGTAATTATAAAATTGGACATATATTCATTATTGATAAAAAAAATTCTATTTGGTCATCAACATCATTTAAAATTTATTTGTTATGGGTTTACATGTACTCTGTGGAGCTGAACCAGAAAATGAATTGCTACAGGAATAAAACCAAGATTTGAACTGTGATAAAGATTCATCATTGTAAGGAAAAGTTAGGGCTAGACATTTTCTGCCTGAGTGATGCCTCTGGTTATTTTAGATCCTTGGCAAAAGTAGAATAGTTGACTCTACCCAGTTATATCCCACAAGCAAAAAGCTATTCAAGGTATCTCCTTCACCATATGTCAGGGTGCCTGAATTACATTCATTAAGCAATCTTTCCTTTTATGGTTTCAAAATATTCTTATTCAAAGGAAAATATCCTTGATAAATGGTCATTTTAAGGATTGTCTTGCTAAAATGTAGACACATAGGGGGGCACCTGGGTGGCTCAGTAGGTTAAGTGTCTGACTTCGGCTCAGGTCATGACCTCACAGTTTGTGAATTCGAGCCCTGTGTTGAGGCCTGTGCTGACAGCTCAGAGCCTGGGGCCTGCTTCAGATTCTGTGTCTCCCTCTCTCCTGCCTCTAGCCCTGCCACTCACACTATGTCTTTGTAAAAGGAATAAACCTTAAAAAATTAAAACATAGACACATAGGTAATGATGATGGGCTGTAGAACACAACTGTGACAACCATCTGTGAGCAAGTTACTTCAGGAATAAATTCCAGAAGGAAAAGACATTGAGCAGGAGTTCCATGGTAATTAATAAGGGAGAAGAAACTAGAGATAAGTGTAGGGTGTCCCAAAGGACAAATATCACACTTTCACCATTTTGTTATAGACTTGCAAAGTTATTTCTCTTTCATTAACCCATCCAACCTATGATAAGCTTATTATGTCTTTTGATAAATATCCTCAGGAAAAAAGACTGAATTCATATCTCAGAAGAGGAGTAGGATCAGGAAGGACACATAGAAGAAAGGAAGAGGTGTAGTAGAGGAGTTATTAGCAAGAAGAGTGACAAAGTTACATGAAATGTACACTATGTGACCTTATCTTATGCCTAGCTAAATATGAGCAAAATATCTGAAGAGACATTTCACAAAACATGATATAGGAATAGATAATATGATTCTGAAAGAAACTCAACATTATTATTCATCAGGAAAATGTGAGTTAAAACTACAGTGAAGTTGCACTTCATGCACTCATTAAAATAGCTAAGCCTAAAGGATTGGCAATATCAAGTGTTGGTATGAATTTGGAGTTACTGGATTTATCATTCATTGCTAGTGGAATGTAAAGTGGTGCAACAGCTTGGGAAACTAGTTTGGCAGATTTTTGTAAAGTTAAACATACAGTCACTATATGACCCAGCCATTCCACTCCTGGGTACTTATCCAAAAGAAATGAAAACATATGCTAATATGGATGTTTTTAGATGTATTAGTTTACTATGGCTACTCTAACAAATTATACAAATTTGGTGGCTTAAAACAATACGAATTAATTTTCTTATAATTCTTGAGGAACGAAATCTAAAATCAGTTACACTGGGATAAAGTCAAGGTGTTAGCAGGGCTGGTTCCTTGTCTTTTCAGCTTCCCATTGCCTCCTATATTCCTTGGTTTGTAGCCCCTTCAACTTCAAAGTACACCAATCCAATTTCTGCTCCCTCATCACATTACCTTTCCTTATCTGTCTTTGACTCCTACTGCCTCCTTCTTATGAGGACCATTGTGATGTCCACCTGGATAATCTAGGATAATCTCTCCACCTCAGGATCCTTAAATTAAATACACCTACAATATCCCCTTTGCCATATAAAGTAGTATTCACAGATTCCAGGGATTAAGACATGGACTTCTCTGGGTGGAAGGGTGGCATTATTCACTCTACCACAAAAGCTTTATTCATAATGTCTCAAATATCCATAACAATGAATGGATAAATAAAATGTGTATTCATACAATGGAATATTATTCATCAATGAAAATAATTAATATCTGATATATATAAAATATTGGTGAATCTCACTAACACTGTAGTAGTTGGCAGAAACCAAATAACAAAGAATACATACACTGTGATTTCATTTATATGAAATTATGATAGACAAAATTAATCTGTAGTGAGAGAAATAATATAACTTATTATACAGAGTAGAGGTATCAGGTGTTTTTGTCCAAAAATTCATACAAAAGAAATTTGGGGGGAAAATTAATTTGATTTTTAACAAGGCAAGGTTGTATACATTTGTCAAAATAACCATATATACATATATAAATTGTATTTATACATATATAAATTATATGTAAATTATACTTCAATTACATTGGTTAAAAAATAAAAATAATTGGCTTGTTCAACTATTCCCCATGCCTTTTATGCCCTAGTCGACTGATTGGGGAAACAAAATTTTCTAGCTGAGTGGGTGAAATTCAGTGAGCCAAAAAGGTTTATGTTTCTTGGAGGGCTACCTTATTCTGAATTCTTGTGTACATCCATAAGAAGTTCTAATTACCTGGTTCTGATCAAGGGATACTTCTTTCTAAGACATAAGAGGATGGTTCAGTCAGGGGACCTGGTAGAATATTCTTTGGTAAACAAGCCGAGCCTAATCTCACACACTAGAATGAAGTGCCACAAAACTCTTCTTTATCTTGTCAAATGTTTTTTCTTGTAATTGTAGAAGATGAGCCACAAAAGATGGTAAACAGACTTTAGGCAATCTCTCAGAGGGTGAATGTTCTCAGTCTTTGGAGCAGACCGATAAGGCTGATGAGTAAAAGAGAAATTCTTTTTATTCTGTTTGGTTTCTTCCACCATCTTGATGTTCAGACTGCTGTTCTTCCTTAGTTAGAAAACGGTGTTGGTTGAGACTAGACAATTTGAAGGAACTCCCTACTCACCACTTTAGTGATGGTCACTGCCTTCTGGATTGTTTGGTGTCTAGGAACTCACTGGCCTAACCCCATTAATATACAATTTTGGGAAACAATAGCTTTTACTCTACTGTGAAGACAGTCATGTGTTCATCATGGTGGAATAACCTAAGATTTTCATTGCATTTCCTTGATGGAGTGAAAAGAGGCTTATGAATTCTAGTGATTGGAGAAGCTGAGGAATGTGATTCATGACCACATACCTTGAGAACAATTAGTCAGTCTGGGAAGGTAATTTACTATGTTTACAGCCAAGATGATTTTGAACTCAACATTTTGTCGTTCTAATTTTGCTTAATTTTTTATGTTTATTTTTGAGAGAGAGAGAGAGACAGTGAGTGGTAGAGGGGCAGAGAGAGAGGGAGACACAGAATCTGAAGCAGGCTTTAGGCTCTGAGCTGTCAGCACAGAGCCCAATGTGGGGCTCGAACCCACAAACTGTGAGATTGTGACCTGAGCTGAAGTCAGACGGTTAACCGACTGAGCCACTCAGGTGCCCCTCTAATTTTTCTTCTTACAGCCACTGCACACTCACCTATTCATAAACATTGCACCTAAAAATTATCAGAACCCCCTTCAAGAGAACAGCTGAGTTGTTCTCCCCAGTCCAGGAAAATATTTATTATTCTGAGTGCTTATTGGTAGGAGATTACTATCTTCAGGGTTTCTCATTCTCAGGGAAGAAAAGAAGATAGAGTGGATATATCAGGGGATGATACACCTATAAGAATTTTTAAAAAAGGAAAATTGTAAAAAGTTTTTCAAAATATCTTATCCACCCAGAGATCCTCTTTACAAATTGGGGTTGGGAAAAAAAAGAATAAATGGTTGTTTCTCCATTTGCATCATTATCTACTCCTTGTCCATGCACAAAGTTCTCCAGGACACATTTATGTAGCCAGGATGGAAGGAAGGATCCCTGGTCATTTGTTACAACTTGGCAGCCAACACCACTGCGGGTCAGCTTCCATGGATTCTGCACTCCTTTCCTTTCTTCTTTGTATCCCGTCTATCACTTGGTCTTTGTTTCTTCTCCCTAAGCTCCTTGAACTGGTGTACGTATAGCCGCTTTAATACATATGGAGAATCATAGGGATGATATTCATGGGACCTTAACCAATTCCAAGTTTTTCTGGCTCTACCAAAAGAGGTACACCCAGTGATGGGAGTCTGGAAGCTAAACCAAGTCATTGTGGAGATACTCAGCTGCCATCAATTAAGTATCCCTTCCCCCAAGCACTTGGGGATGTGTGGAAAAAGCAGCATCGAAGAGGGTTGTGTCACTATGTAAGAGAGACATATGACAAATCATCTTGTATTATCAAAGATTTGATAAATTCAGTAATAAAAATATTTAAAAATAATCCTCTGTGAGAAACCACCATAGAATATGCAACCACGAAAAGACAAATAAGGGAATACAACAATCAACTCTAAGCACATATATTGAAAATTACATGAAGCAGAACAGCTCCTTACAAAGTACGACCTTACTGAATATAAAATGGATAATTTGGGGGTACCTGGGTGGCTAAGTCGGTTGAGAGTCCAACTTTCGCTCAGGTCATGATCTTATGGTTCATGAATTTGAGCCCCATGTTGGCCTCTGGGCTGACAGCTCAGAGCCTGGAGCTTGCTTCAGATTCTGTCTCCCTGTCTCTCTGCCCCTACCTCGCTCACGCTGTGTCTCTCTCAAAAGTAAATAAACGTTATTTTTTAATGGATAATTTGAAAAACAAATAATTGCTTAGGAAATGCAATCCATAATTTAATACTCCCCAAAAAGAAATCTCCAGGCCCAAATGAGGTAACTAATGAATTCTACCAAATGTTTAAATAAGAATGACACTTTTCCATAATCTCTTCCATAATATAGAAAAAGAGGAACTTTGTAATTCATTGTACGAAGCCAATATACTAAAATCAGACAAAAGGTAGTACAGAAATACTTTAACAAGGCAAAAGAATAAAAAAAAATTACATAACTATATCAAGCATTTGTCAAAATTCATCACTAATTCAATTAATGAAAAAACTTCTCAGAAAGCTAGAAATAGGAACTTCCGCAACTTAATAAAAATCATTTATAAAATACTCACAGAGAACATTATACTTAATGACAAAAGACTGTTCTTTATCCCTATTTTCAGGAACAAGGCAAAGACATTTGTTTGCATCTCTGTTATTCAACATGGTGCAGGAAATTCTAGTCATTGCAACAAATTAAGGAAAGGAAATAGAGTCATATAGATCAGAAAAGAAGAAATAAAACTCTGCTTTTGTGAAAGCAAAAATTTAAACATAATACCATTTGCAGTCACCACAAAACATGAAACTCTTGATGTAAATCTAACAGAACATGTACAGGAATTCTATGCTGAAAATGACAAAATGATTATGAAAGAAATAAAAAAAAATCTTAATAAATTCCTTGGTTGGAAGGCTCCACATAGTAAAGATGTCAATTCTCTTCAAATTGATATACAGGTTTAACACTATTTCTATCAAAATCTCAGTGATTTTTCTGTTGATATAGACAAGATTAATCTAAAATGTACATGGTAATGCAAAGATACTAGAATAGCTAAAACATTTTGGAAATATAAAATAAAACTGGGAGGAGTCATTCTGACACCTTAATATTTGATAGATATCTATAGATAGATAGATATCTATATTAATCAAGACAGTGTTAATATTGACAGAGTGATAAACACTCCGATCAATGGAACAGAACCAAGAGCCCAGAAATAAAACCACACAAATATGTCCAATTATTTTTTTTAATAATTTTTTTACATTTTTATTTATTTTTGAGAGACAGCACAAGTGGGGGAGGAGCAGAGAGAGAATGAGACACAGAATCAGAAGTAGGCTGCAGGCTCTGAGCTGTCAGCGCAGAGCCCGATGCGGGGTTCGAACTCACAAACTGTGAGATCATGACCTGAGCTGAAGTCAGGCGCTTAACCGACTGAGCCACCCAGGTGCCCCATGTCCAATTATTTTTAATAAAGTTGGAAAAAAATTCAATGGGGAAAGGGTAGTCTTTTCAACAAATAAGACTTAAACAATTGAATGTCATTAGACAAAAATGAACCTAAATCTAAAGCTCACACATTAAGTGAAAATGGATCATAGGTTTACTTGTAAAATGGAAAATATAAAAAAAAATAGAAGAAACAAGGAAAATTTTCAGGGCCTATGGTTTGGGAAAAATTTCTTAGATATGCCACCCAAATTGTTATCTATGAAAGAAAAAAAAATCAATAAATTGGGCTTCTTCAACATTTAAAACATTTGCTCTGCAGAACATATTAAGAAAAATAAACTATAATCTATAGATTATAGGAGACTATAGAACTAGGAGAACACATTTGCAAGCCATATATATAACATAAGACTACTATCTAGAATATATAAACACTCTCAAAACACAACAGAGAAAAGTGGAACAAATATATAAAGAGAAATGTTACTGAAGAAGAAATACAGATGGAACATCACCACATTGAAAGATGTTCATTCATCATAATTAGCCATCAGATAAATACAAATTAAGACCATGATAAGATATCATTACATACTTATCAGAAGAGTTAATAGATAGTGACAATACCAAATCCTGGTGAGGATGTGAAGAAACCAAATCTCTCTTATACTTCTGGTGGTAATGTAACATGATGCAGTCATTCTAGAAAACATTTTGAAAATTTCTTTTAAAAACATGTATGTACAATATAATATAGCAATTGCTCTCCTGGACATTTACTCCAGAGAATTTAAAATATATGTCCACATACACAAATCTGTACATAATGGCTTTTATCATATTTCTTTGTAATGGCCAAAAACTCAAGACAACCAAACTACCCTGCAATAAGTGAATGGTTTAACAAACCATGATACATCCATACAAGGAAATCTTACTAAGGAGTAAAAAGGAACAAACTATTGATATACACAACCACTTGGGTGACTCTCAATGGCAATATTCTGAGTGAATAAAAGCTAATCTCTAAAGGTTAAACATTGTATGATTCCATTTAGATAACACTCTTGAAATGACAAAAATATAGACCTAGAGAACAAATTAATGGTTGACAAGGATTAAAGATTGGTGGGGTGGGGACGCTGTGTGTGACTGTAAAGGGATAACAAAAGAGAGGTCTTTGTAATGATGAAACATTTCTTTCAGTGGTGATTACAGAGATCTACACAATGTAATAAAGTGATAGAGAACTATACATACGTTTCAATTCTAATTTCCTGGTTTAGATATTATTTACATTTGTATAAAATGTAACCTTTTAGGAAACTGAGACATGAAACCTCTCTATACTATCTTTGCTATTTCCTGTGAATCTATATTATTTTAATTTAAAAAATATTAAAGACAATCTTGTGTAAATCACATTATTTCATGAGTCCATTGGAGACTAACATTGGTTTGAGTCCAGTTTTTAACATACCTTGTTATACCTCAATACCTTAATAAAAGGGTAATAGATCCCCAGGCACAAATGCCCTTAAAGTGTTCTTTAGTGAGGAACAATATGTTCTATACACAAGATAAGTAAGTATAATATGCATTGGCCACAAGCCTTGAAAGGAATGTAATATAGCACAACTGTCAAACCTGGAAGAAGCTGTATTACATAAGGAGCAGCCTGGAGTTTGCGAAATTGGGAGATGTCCAATGTGCTTATGCTCAGCATGATTGAAAACTCTTATTTGTAGGATATTTCATAACCCAGTACTGTACAGAAATGGAGACTTTGTTCAAATTGAAAATACAAATGAGCACTAGAATCTGAGAAAAATCTTTTCATGAGAAGGAAATGATTTTCTTTAGTCTCTGGGAGCTAAGAAAGAGAGGAAACATGGAGAAGTAAAGATAGCTTTCCCTAGACTAGTTTCATGGTGTATTTATGGATTTCTAATAAACTCATTAAGCTCTTGCATGAATATACAGATAATGAATTTTTCAATCTCCCATGTGCTGTAATTGATTTTATTTGCTTCATTGAAATTTGGGGGGGGGGGCATACAAATCATATGCCCTGCTACCTGCTTCACCTCCTACATATACCCCATTATTTCTACCTCCTCTTCCTTTTCTTTCTCCTCCTTTACATCTTCTCTCTACCTCATTCCTTCTGTTGTGAACATCCTCTCTCTCTCTCTCTCTCTCTCTCTCTCTCTCTCTCTCTCTCTCTCTTTCTCTCTTGCTCTTCTTTGCTTCTTCCTCCTCTTTCTTCTCTTTCTCTATCCTCATTTTCTGGCTTGTATATATTCTTGTGTTCACACTTTCTTGACCTTTGTCTAACTGGTCATGTGATAAAGATGGTCTTGCTGTTCATGTATATCTCTCATATTACAGTATTTGAGGGCATTAAGAACTAGGAAACTTTGAAATGCTTCAAGGGTATGAGAAGGTTAAGGGAAAAAAAAATAAAACAAGAGGTAGCTTCTATCAAGTCCTTCTGAGATTCTCCAGCCTGTCAGATTCATTACTTTAAGAAATGATAACTGATTGGTATCTGAAGTGGCAAAGAAAGAGTGATTTACGTCATGTCCATTACCTGTCAGCAGAGAATATCTCAGGCAGCTTTGGGAATGTGACAATGTTACTGGTGCCACTAGTAGTTTCCGGTTTTCTGCTTCAATGAGTATCCTCGTTTAGGAAACCAAAAAGTGTTTAAGGGCTAACTTCTAATTTTTCTATTTTTCTTATGACTGCTGCTGCTGCTTTGACAGCCTGGGTCCATGAACCTTGCTCAAATGCATAGAACTGCCATAGATAAAGCACAGTTCCCTTCACATCTTCAACTTCTCAGGGTCTGTGGCCCCATGTCCTGAGGCAATGGCAGATAAGCTCTTGGATTATTCTGAAATTAGTACAACTCACTCTCACTAGGATCATGAAGGTGATTTCCCTCAGACTGTCAGTTCAAGCCACTGCAGCCTACTTGCAAAATCCACCATTCTCCAGTTTTCAGACTTGAGAGATTCATGTCCAGCATAAACTATGCCTTCTCCTCTCCTACTCAATGCTCACATCACACAGGGGCAATTTTAGCTGTCCCTCCATACCATGAAATTAAAATTAGATAGATCTTATAGTTAACATTTTAAGCTATGATGTTCCTAGACTGACAAAATTAACCAAAGAGGAACCACAAGTGAAGCTTGCATACATAATTAGTTCCTTGCACACATAAGAATGTGTCAGGAGTTGTAATGTTTGTTTTTATTATTATGAAATTCAGAGTCATACAAATGGTGCATTTTGATTCTATTATATGCAGGCAAGGGCACATAGGTCCAGAGAGGCACAAAGATTTACCCAAAGGTAAGGTGAAATAGTGGCTCTATTAGGAGTGGCTCAGATATCCTAAATTTTTGTCAAAGCTTCTTTCTACCACACCACAGTAGGTAGTTTTCTCTATAAAATGGTGCTTATTCATTCACTTAAGAAATAGAAAATCAGTGAAAAACACTTAATTATAATTTGTGGGAGGCAATATGAAGAACAAAATCTGAGTGCTATAGGAGAGAACAAGTAGGCTTGGGTGACTAGAAATGGTGGCCTTGAGGATGTAACCTGCCATATGAGTTCTAAAAGATGAGAATTAAAAGCAAGAGCAAGAGAGGAATAAAGGGCTTACATATCAGAGGAAATAGTATGTTTCAAGTCCCTGGGTCAGGAGACCACTATCTCTTACAGAAACCAAGAGAAGGTTTTTGTGGCTGGAGGACAGCTAGAATAGAAGAGAAGAACACTGATGATGTGGCTGAGGCAGAAGGCGACCATACCATGTGAAGACAGTCTATTGGGTCAGAGATCTGGGACTTTATGTGAAATGCGGCAGGAAACTACTGACTAGTCTTAAGCAGAAAAGTAAATAGCATCTACCTGATGAGTAGTAGTGTCAAGATCTTTGTATTTCTTGTTTGGAAAAATGTTCATTTAGGTTCTCTGCCCATTTTTAGTTGGATTATTTGTTCTTTTGAAGTTGAGTTGTATAAGTTCTTATATATTTTGGATATTAATACCTTACGGATGGTATAATGCTAAATGAGATAATTCAGAGAGAGAAAAACAAATACCATATGATTACTTTAATGTGGAATTTAAGAAAAAAATGAACAATGAACAAAGAGAAACAAAATAACCAGTATTTTTAAAAAGTTTTTAAAAATTTTATTTAATTAATCTCTTGACTCAACATGGGGCTCAAACTCACAACCCTGAGATTAAGAGTTGCATACTCCTCTTACTGAGCCAGCCAGGCACCCCAATAACAGGTTCTTAAGCACAGAGAACAAATTGGTGGTTATCAAACAGGAGGGGATTAGGGATATGGGTGAAAGAGATAAAGTAGTTTTAGAGTACACTTATCATAAGTTCTGAGTAATGTATAGAATTGTTAAATAATTATATTACATACCTGAAACTAATATAGCTCTGTAGGTTAATTATACTTAAATGAAATGAAATAAAGTATCTGTATTGTAAGTGAGGAAAAGATAATGGCATCTAATACATATTTCTAAAGGTCTCTCTGGACTTTACATCAAGAGGGAGGTAAGAGTGGAATCAAGAAGAGTAATTAAGAGACTATTGTAATATGCAGGTGATCAATGAGTGTGATTCCAATAGTGGTTGTGAAGATGGAGGTATGGAGAGATTAGAGATATATTTTTGAGGCAGAAATGGCAGGAATTACTTATGGATTGGAAGTGAGAAGTAAGGAAAATGTAATATCAAAATAACTGTTATATTTATGGCTCAACAATTTCTTGTTTTATGGTTTAGCAATTTCTGGCTTGCAATCTTACATTTCTGTCTTGATATTATTTTCTGAGATAATAAAACCTGAAGTAAGAACAGAGTGATGAGAGAAGGAGGACATAGATCAAGGTTTATATTTGTATAATTTAAGTTTGGGATGCTATTCAAGTGAAGCTGTCAGAAATCTGTAGATCAGAAGAGAAGTCTGGATTGAACAGGTGGATCTTGGCACCACTGGCAAATGGATGATCCAGAAGCCACAGCAAGGGTAAGTTCACCTCGAGAGAGATGTGGTGTGGGTCATGGCTACTATGTCTGTCTGTCCTCCTGGAAATGCTCTGAAGAGCCCAAGCTATTCTTTTGTCCAGTTGATTTCCCCTCTGACCCTCAAAAATATTATTTATTTTATCAGCATTTGTCTCAGGTCTCCTTATCTAGTAGGAACCTGATGGTCTGTCTTAAGGTTTCAAAAGAATAGTCAGGAAACAAGGAAGAAGATAATTACCTAGCAATGCTAATGACCCACACCTGGCTGCAACAATCATTTTCTTAAAAAAAAAAAGTCACATTTCAGAGCTGCTTGGTGCATGGATGCATTAATCACATTTGCATACGGTGCTCTATTTCAGATGACTTGAACATGATAACTCAGAGCAATCCATATTTATGATTTGAAAATTGCTGACTGAATAATTACACATTAAGTAACTTCTGCTTCCTTGTATATTATTGTTTCTAATTAGCAATGAGGGAAAATAAAGTCAGCATTATTTATGAATACAGTTTAGGTTTGTCATTTATATTGGGCTTGCTATCTTCATATCAGTTTATTGCCACTGATCAGCTGCTCCCTGTGATCTCACAGAGTTGGTCAGCCCTGGGGACAGGAAGGCTTCATCCTCCTACTTTTTCTAGCACTCTTCTGCTTTCTTCCTCCAAGTTTCTTCAGACTTTTCTTTAAGTCTCTACTCCAGGGACTCCTCACCAAGCACTGTCTTTATACCCTTCATGTAGTCTCATGTGCCATAAAGGAGAAAAAAGTCTTAATTCTGAAATCAATATGCTGAAATATTGCTACATGAAATTCATGCTTTCTATAATGGATTATTCAATGTTTGGACCTTTTTGGTGTTTGTTATTTTCATTTGTTATGAACAAACATTACTGGAGATACTTTTTCTAAATAGACTAATTACTTTTCAAGCTTATGCCCTTTAGATTCATACCCAGTACACAATAGTCATTTATTAATGCTAATATAAATGGACTTATTTAATTTCAAAAAATAGGAAATCAGCTCGATAGATATGGCCCCAACATAACTAAAGAAATTCAATAAATTACTTCCACTCTCCTTTCTATAATTGTCTCTGCTTATAGGTAAGCAAACTCTGAGGTATATGGCTAAAAAATTATATTAAAAAATTAAAAACCTTTGTCAATATCCAATATATTTGTAATATACCAAATTTTCTGTAATATACCAAAATTTATGAGATGTATCAAGAGCAGTTCTAAAAAGGAAGTTGTGGGGCGCCTGGGTGGCGCAGTCGGTTAAGCGTCCGACTTCAGCCAGGTCACGATCTCGCGCTCCGTGAGTTCGAGCCCCGCATCGGGCTCTGGGCTGATGGCTCAGAGCCTGGAGCCTGTTTCCAATTCTGTGTCTCCCTCTCTCTCTGCCCCTCCCCCGTTCATGCTCTGTCTCTCTCTGTCCCAAAAATAAAATAAATGTTGAAAAAAAAATTTTTTTTAAATAAATAAATAAAAAGGAAGTTGATAGTCATAAATGCCTACCTCAAGAAACAGGAAAATCCTTAAAAAGAACATCCTAACTTTACATATCAAGGAACTGGACAAAGAAGAACAAATGAAACCCAGAGTTAGTAGAAGGAAGGAAACAAATAAAGATTAGATAAGAAAAGAGTGAAATAGATGTTAAAAATACTAATAGAAAATGTCAATGAAACTAACAGTTGACTCTTTGAAAAGATAAGCAAAATTCATAAACTTTTAGTTGGATATACTAAGAAAACTCAAATATATAAAATCAGAAATGAAAGAGGAGATGTTACAACTGACACCACAGAAATACAAAGGTTCACAAGACCACTGTGAACAACTATATATACCAACAAGTTTGATGATCTGGAAGAAATGGACAGATATCTAGAAACATATAAACCTACCAAGATTGAAACATGACGAAACAGAAAATCCAAATAGACCAATTACTAGAAAGGTAATTGAATCAGTACTCATAAACCTCCCAACAAAACAAGTTCAGAACCAGACAGCTTCACTGGTGAATCCTACCAAATTTTCAAAGAATACTTAATACCAATCCTTTTTAAACACTTACAAAGAAAATATAAGAGGAGGGAATTCTTCCCAGCTCATTTTATGAAGCCAGCATTACCCTGATACACAAACCAGACAAGGATGCTACAAGAAAAGAAAATTACATGCAATAACCCTGAAGAACATAGATGTAAAACTTCTCAATAAAATATTATCAAACCTAATTCAACAAAACATTAAAAGATCATACAATATATTTTAAGTAGGATTCATTCCAGAAATGAAAGGATGGTTCAACATCAACAGTTCAGTCACTATGATACACCACATTAACAAAATGAAGGATAAAAATCATATATCAGCTCCATAGATGCAGAAAAAGCACTTAATGAAATTTGACATTCACTGATTATAAAAAATCCACAAAAAGCAGGCATAGAGGGAACATATCTCAACATGCTATAGGCCATCTATGATAGGTCTACAGCTAGCATCATACTCAATGATGAAAGCTGAAAATTTTTTCTCTAAGATCAGGAGCAAAACAGCTATTCCGACTTCTATTCAAAATAGTATAGGGAATTTTAGAGAAATTAGGCAAGAAAAAGAAATAAAAGTCAACTAATCGAAAGGAAGAAGCAAAACTGTCACTATTTGCAGATGGTATGATAGTATCAAGTTGACCCTTGAGCAATGTACAGGTTAGGGGCACCGACCCCCTGTGCATTAAAAAATCCATATATAACTTTTGACTTGCCCCAAATATAACTACTAATGACCTAATGTTTACCGGAAGCCTTACTTGTAACAGTCAGTTAACACATATTTTGTATGTTATATATATTAACATAATGTATTTTCACAATAAAGTAAGCTAGAAAAAAGAAAATATTAAGAATCATAAAGTAGAAAAATGCATTTTATAGTGCTGTGCTGTATTTATTTTTAAAAATCCATGTATAAGTGCATGCACACAATTCAAAACCTATTTTGTTCAAGGGTGAACCATTACATAGAAACTTTTAAAGATTCCACCAAAAAATTGTTAGAAGTAGTAAATGAATATAGTAAAGTTGCAGGATACAAATCAATACACAAAAATATGTTGCATTTCTCTACACTAGTAACAAACTATCACAAATAGAAATTTAAAAACAATTATCCCATTTATAATAGCATCAAACAGAATTAAAGACCTAGGAATAAATTTAACCAGGAGGTGAAAGACTTGTATATTGAAAACTGCAGAACATTAATGGTAAAAAAAAAATGAAGAAAACACAAATAAATGCTCATGGGTTGGAAGAATTAATATTGTTAAAATGTCTAAATTACTCAAAGTAATGAATAGATTCCATGCAATCCTTATCAAAATTCCAATTACATTTTTCACAGAAATAGAATAAGCAATCCTAAAATTTGAATGGAAACACAAAAGAATCTGAATAGCCAAAAAAAGTTCTTGAGAAAGAAGAATAAACTTGGAAGTGTCACACTCACTGATTTCAAACTCTATTACAAAGCAATAGAAATTAAAACAGTATGGTATTGGCACAAAGACAGATATATAGACCAATAGAGCATAATAGAGCTCAATATAAATTCACACATATATGGTCAATTAATTTACAACAAAGAAGCTTAGAATATACAGTAGGAAATGGACAGTCTTCAATGAGTGGTGTTGGGAAAACTGGACATTCACACACAAAAAAGAAGAAAGAAAGAAAGAAAGAAAGAAAGAAAGAAAGAAAGAAAGAAAGAAAGAAGAGAAGGAAGGAGAGAAAGAAAGAAAGAAAGAAAGAAAAGAAAGGAAGAAAAAAGACAAAGAGATAAAAGAAAATGGGCTGTTATTATATATCATACACAAAAATTAACCCAAATGAATGAAAAACTTGAACATAAGACCTAAAACAATACAAGTCCAGAAGAAAACATAGGCAGTGAGCTCTTTGACATAGGTCTTGGCAATGTTTTTAGAACCTAACACCAGAAGCAAAAATAAACAAGACTATAGCTACTGAAAAGCTTCTGTTCAGCAAAGAAAACCATCAACAAAATGAAAAGGCATCTTTCTGATTGGGAGAAGATATTTGCAAATCAAATACAGGCATACCCCAGTGCACATAAAAGTTATGTTTACACTATATTGTTAGTCTTTTAAGTGTTAAATGGTATTATGCCTAAGAAAACAATGTATATACCTTCATTAAAAATACTTCATTGCTAAAAAGTGCTAGCCATATCTGAACTTTCAGCAAGTCATGATCACTGATTTCAGATCCCATAACAAACAAAATAACAGAGGAAAAATTTGAAATGTTGGAAAATTACTAAAACGTGACACAAAGGCATGAAGTGAACAAATGCTATTGGGAAAATTGTGCCAAAAGACTTGCCTGACATAGGGTTGACACAAACCTTAAATTCATAGAAACAAACAAACAAACAAACAAAAAGCAAACAAACCAAAACAAACCCACCACAATATTTGCTAAGCACAATAGAGTGAAGTGCAATAAAACAAGGTGTGTCTGTATCTGATAAGGGGCTAATATTCAATATATATAAAGAACTCCTGCAACTGAATAGTAAAAACAAAACAAAAAAAAAAAAAACACAAAAACAAAAAAAAACCACCAACAGGTAATTTGATTAAAAATGGGCAAATGATATGAATGAGCCTTTTTCCAAAGCCATCCAGATGGCCAGCAGGTACATGAAAAGATGCTCAAAATCACTCATTATCAGGGAAATGTCAGTCAAAACTACAATGAGATATCCCCTCACACCAGTCAGGATAGCTAGAATCAAAAAGACAGAAATAACAAAGGTTGGTGTGGATGTGGAGAAAAGGGTACCCTGGTGCATTGTTGGTGAGATTATAAAATGGTACAGTCACTATGAAAAACACTATACCATTCCTCAAAAAATTAAATGTCCAACTGCCTTTTGTCCAAGTAATTCCACTTCTGGGCATTTATCTGAAGAACATGGAAGCATTGACTTGAAAAGATATCTGCACCACTATGTCCATCGCAGCATTATTCACAATAAGCAGGACACAGAAACAACCTAAGTGTCCATCAATGGATGGATAGATTTTTTTTTTAAATTGTGTGTGTGTGTGTGCGTGTGTGTGTGTGTATGTATATTACTCATCCAGGAAAAAAAAAAAGAATGAAATGTTGCTTTTTGCACAACATAGATGGATTGTGAGGGTATTATGTTAAATAAGTCAGAAAACCACAAATACCATATCATCTCTCTTTATGTGGAGTCTAAATTAAAAACAAAAGTGAAAACCAAGTTCATACATACAGAGAACAGATTGGTAATTGTTAGTGGTGGCAAGCGTGGCATGGGGGAAATGAGTTAACTGTTTTTGTTTTTAGCTTAAATAAATATAAAAAGCCATCTCTCTCATGTTTGGTTATTATGTAATATACTTTATGTAATGCATTTTACTTCTCTGAGTCTCAGATTTTACTTTAAAATAAAGACTTGGGCCTAAATCAATGGGTCTTAACCTGGGAGATGCACCACATTTGCATAACAAAATTTTACTAAAACATAAGTGTCTGGCTCCACTATCAGAAATTGGGATTTGGTAGAGCTGAAGTGGGTCCTGGACAGCAGAACAGTTAAAACATTTATGAATG
Organism: Herpailurus yagouaroundi; assembly: GCF_014898765.1. Taxonomy (NCBI): domain Eukaryota; kingdom Metazoa; phylum Chordata; class Mammalia; order Carnivora; family Felidae; genus Herpailurus; species Herpailurus yagouaroundi. Next base: position 25,974,624 of record NW_024412402.1, on the reverse strand, counting down.
ATTCTGATGCCCACTAACTTTGAGAAACTTTTGTAATCTAGAAGAGTCTCAAGCTTGGAAAATAAAATCAACAGGGTCCAGGCTCTCCCTCAGACAAGTTAAACAGAATGTCTGAAAATGGGATCAGGTATTACTGGTTTGTTTTTGTCTTTGTTTATTTATGTTCCCCCAGTGGTTCTATGTGCAGCCAATATTTAGAACTACTGATCCACTCTATAAGATATCCAAAATCAGTGACAATTCTCCTCTCATTATGAGAGCACAATCAAGACTGATTTAAAACAAGAGGAAAACTATCTCAAATCACAAGTACACAAGAGGTGAATCTGTTTGGTGGCAAGATCTGAGTTTCTGATGTTGACAAGAGAAACAGAAGCCTGTTCAGCTTTTGGCTCTAGTCTAAGTTTCACCAGCCTTGAAAAGAAGAATTCCTCATAGATCCATCCTACACTTCTGAATTGGGGCTTTCAAACAAAATTCTATTAATAATAAAATGTTACTTTAATTTCTCTTGCCACCGTTAACATGTCCATATATTTCCTTTAAAGAACTCATTCAGAGGAGTAGTGGCTAAAACAGGAAGGGATTTGTATATTCCTACATTCCCTGGACAAATTATCATCATATAGTATCAATAGAGAAAAAAATAAATAGAAAAGATATATAAGGCAAAATGGCTTCCTAGTGGTTACTGGATCCTATCCCAAAGTCCCATGTAGGGGCTTGTCCCTGAGCCTGCACATCTCATAACAGAGACAGGGAGAGGCAGGCTCAAGGCCACCCAGTTAGAAGCCCTAAGGTAACCTAATGAATCAGCAGACCAGAGCCTCCAAGGTGTATCTATTAGGCATATATACAGGATTTACAAGGGAAAAATAAATAAATGATTTTCAGAAAGACGGGCTGTCCCTTTCATGTTCTATTCAAAGGATAATAATTCTCCTCTGAAATGTGCTCAAACAATAGTAGAAACATTAATGCCATAAAGACAAGAGGCAGCTGTAAATTTTATGAGGTGATAATCAAATGACCAAGCTACAGACCAGGGAGGGAAGCAGGGTAATGAGAGCTTTCCTCCTGGGAGCATGAGGAGATGTAACTGCAGAGACAAGGACATATGGGCTGACAGACAGTTCCCTCCATTCCAATATCCATGTCTGTCAAGCTCAGCATTTGGAGGGGCTGAGAGTAATAACCATGTCCCTCTTGATGTGGCTAGAGGCTTCAAGGGGTAGAGATGCACAATGGATTCTCCTGCAGAAACCAAGTGTCCTTCACACTAGTCTGTGTCCTCCATCAGCTTCCTAGGCATTTGGAACAGTCAGAGGAAAATAAAAGGGGCGGGGGTGGTTTCAGCAATGCCTGTATCTGAGCTTCCTGAGGCATAGGTGATATGAAGAAATTGGATTTATGGGCAGAGAGGGGTCAGTTCCCTGTCTAGCCAGACAGCTATTATGACCCAGAATATGGGTTCTTTCCTGTCAGTGATACACTTCCCAAAAGTAAGCCCATTTACTTAAATAAAGCCCGATTTTGATGATTAATTTTTGAAAAGAAAATGTATCACCAACATATATTATAGTATTTTTTTCAATGAAAATTACCTGTTGTTTTATCTTTTACACTAGGAGAAAATATACAAGTGACCTAAATGTTGCACATAAGCTGGAGCAAAGTCAGGTCCTCAGAAAGATATCCACAGTTGAAATTAGGGGGTCTTGGTTGAAAGTGTGAATTACTGGTATTCCTATTTATTTAAGTAGGAATATGGGATCATATCAGTTTTGGTTAGGACTCCCCCTCCTTTGTTCTCAGATTAAGTCAATTTATCATACCACCTTCATGTTATGCTTCCTTATTGAAAATTCAACAGCAGTCTCTGATGACAGTTTGGATGTTCAACAGCAGCACTGGCCAGATGAGCTTTGGAGAGAGGGAACCAGTGTTCTTGGACTTGGACTCCACCAGGAAGGTGGAGCCTTCCTGGACCATTGCACAAGCACCTGCTGAAAACAGAGGCAAGGTGACATCCACAAGATAATCCTGAACACTGGTGATCAGATGGCTCATTTACAGTGGAGGTTCCACTGAACTCAGAAACCTGCATGCTCTACCCATTACCATAGGTCCAGGTGCATGACATTTCTGCAAACCTCTTCATCTCCCATCTTCAATGAGCTATTGTGTTACTTATTGAAATATTTTCTATTAAAATAATCATTCATTCTGATGAATTGGTTGCAAGCAGCCCATCATGCTAACAGCTTATGAAAGATTTGAGTAAGGGCTGAAGGGAGAGCCAGAGTGCACCAGCCCTGCCTGCTCTGAGATATGGAGAGGGGCTCCCATCTGTTGAAGGGTCAGATTTCACTTGGTAAGAAAGACAGCTGCCTTGTGCCCTGGGAAATGAACTAACTTGCCCCCCCCCCAAAAAGTTTGATGACAAAGAGACAACTTTAGGCCAGATTTGTAATGTTTAAGTTGTGTTGACTCTACCCTCAACTGAAATTCAGAAACACCATGATGAGCAGAGGGTGATTCCAGGAGTAATGAGCTTAATTACAATTATTGTAATTAGCAGTTGGAAAGGGGAGAGCTGGATTCTGGAAGTCAAGGATTCTGAAGAACAAAGCTTTCCATGTTTCTGACAGAAATGAAACAACTTTGGGGGTAATAAAATTTGTCAATACAGGGAACCCACAAAGCACAGAATGGATAAAAGGCTAGGAGCCAGAATCTGCTCTACTCTGACAAAGCAGGATTCATAACTTCCCCTTTAAAATCTGAGTAGTGGACCCTTCTTTCCATGTCCCCATTTCCCTGATGTTTCAAGACTCAATCTGTCCAGGCCTAACTCAGGACCCAGATCATCTTGGTATTCAGGAAATATCCATAGCACTGAATTGAATTTGCTAAAAGGAAAAGATCCAGAGCTCATTTCCCTGTGCTGTAGGTTACATATATCCAGATTAAAATATACTTCTCTAAGATGTAATGTGAAATGGAGACCAGGCCATGAGTAGGACATTCCATCAGAAAGAATTAGACAGCTACCCAGTGTATGCACTGACGACAGTCCTCAAACTGCACCCCATCCTTGTTACATGCACACACACAGGAGAAATCTAGTAAATTGAATGAGAATGGAATCCAATTTTATACCAGAAATAAGCCTTAGAAATTTCCAATCCAACCTCCTCCTTTGATGAATAAGTAAAAATTTAACCCAGAGAAAGTAAGTGACAACATGATAACTCCCACTAGAGGTGGAAATGACCCTAAAAATTATTTAATCCAAGTTCCTTATTTTATATTTGAGCAGAGTGTTCAGGGATGTCTTAGCTACAAACATCTGAGAAGAATAAAAATAGAAGGAGCATGTTAAGGTAATAGAAATTAAGAAGACCAGGAAGGAAAAGGTGCCAAAAGAAAAGAAAGAAAAATATATGGTATGTTTGGGGTTGGAAAATGTGTGATACAGAGTGTGTGTGATGGGAAGGGGCACTTGTCTCAGCTCCTGGCAGCTGAAAGGTGGGGTTGAGGGATTTCAGGGATCTCAGTGGAAAGACCTTTCTGACTTCAGGGGCAGGACCTCCTCAGACACAGTAGGACAACCAGTCAGGAAATGGAGTTTCACAATTGTTGATGAAAGTTACTTGCAGGGAACAAAATGTCAAAGTTACTTAAACACAACTCAAATTTCAGATAGTGGTTCATCTATCCTTGTCTGCTGCAAAGACCACTTCATAGCAGCATGAGATGTTGGTACAGGAGAATGTGGGTGATCTCCTTGCAACCTCATTTCCAGTAGAAAAGGGCCCTGCCCATCTACACTTTCCTCAGCAACCCCAATCCCTGAAGAGGATTGCATTTCCAGGAATTAGCCATGAAGTTGACCTAATTCAGGGAAACTAGCTGGTGTTGCAGAAAACATCTCTGTCCCTGGGTTTGGTTCTCTTGCACTTGTATCTTCGAGAGCTTGTCTCAAGCTTGTTTGAGATTATACACAGGACTGCTAGCAAGTTCTTACCTCAGCAGGAAGTACCTCAGGAGGAAGATAAGTGAATTCTATTTGTGAAACAGATCACTCCATAGTTTTGACTCACTGCTTATTTCCTTTTTTTTTTAAGTTTCCCTTAGTCTTTTGTCAAGTTTTTACTTAAAATGTCCCAACAGATTCTCACTAGTCTGGGGTTCAACAATGGAGGGCAGCATTCCCTAAGGCCAGAATAGGGCAACAGCAGCAATTACTGGGAAATATTTAAAATAAAGCAATAAAGAGAGGAGAGAGAGAAACTTCTTCTATCCCACCTTGAAAGATTTATGTTTGGTCTTATTAAGGTATATTATGGCATTTCCCAAAGCATATTGCATAGAACAAGAGTTCCTTTAAGCAGTGTTCCCACAGGAAATAATGACCTCTGTAGTGAAATGAACTGGAATTAAGGTAAAATAGTGTTTGTTTTTTTGTTTTGTTTTGTTTTGTTTTGTTTTTTACTGCAGGGCTCCCTCAAATCCTTATCATATAGGATTTGACAAATTTATTGTATCACAGCATAAGCCTTTTATTTCTGGGACATTATGAGAAAAGTTCACAAACAGGGGATGCTAGGAATGATTTTCTCTGGGATAGGGAGGACTATGGATTATTTATATTTTCTTCTGTGTGCTTATCTGTATGACATTCATTTTCCACCAGGAACATTTATTGCATGTGCACTGAAAGGTTAAAAAATAACAAAAGTTAAAACTCCTCTCTCTTAGGTCAGACTTGAACAGGATATGAAAAGTGGGAAGGATGGATGTGCAGGGGAGCACCTGGGTCACCATGCAAATCCTGGGAAAGTGAAAGCAGGCAGAGGCTGGAACCCAGCAGTGCCCAATGCCTGGCCTCAAGGGTTTGGGGCTCTGGACTCAGTAAATCCAGCTGCATTAAAGTTGTTTGGCCTCAACTCCTCACCCTGAATTATTCTGATATCCTTCAGGCTGTGAATAGTGGTGGCTAAGGAAGAATGCAATGACTGTGTCGCTCACCTCCCTTCTCACCAAGAGTCTTTCTGGAGCAAAGGAGCCAAGCTTCTCAGACCAACCAGTGAGCTGATGACACTAATAACTTAAACCCTTCTTGATAATAGGCTAATCCCTGGTTTCCCCAATGTATTCCCCTTTGAGGTGGTGTTCACTTCCTACAGCTTGGTCACTCTCAGCCAAATATTTTGTGGTTTTTAAAGATTTCTCTTAACATGTGGTAACCACCTGACATGGCAAATATGTGTGAGGAAAAAAAAAACCTTTTTCTCTTGATCTTTTTGAAGCACATATGACTACTAATATCAAAGTTTACAACATTGTAGTGTAGGGTTTATAAGTATTTAGATGTAACATATTAGATAGACAATTATACCAGAATGAGAAAGTGATTCCACATTAAAAACACAACAGTGATTTTTATCAGGTATTGTTTAAACATGTCCTCATTTGATAATGCTCTTTCAGAAGACTTAGGCAATTTGTTCAGGTTACCTGTGAAGATAGGCATAAATGAAAACCTTATGTATGAGTTGAAAATGTATAAACCTGGTCCAGTATTTCCCCACTGTGTTATCTTCAGAAAGAACCACTGCTGCCACAGGAGTAACTGGAAGCATGGGTTATTGTTATTGCTTTTGTTATCGATGGTATTATTATTAATTAACATACACTACAAATAAATTCTGTGTTATGTGTACAGGAAAGGCTCAGTGCCAAATCACAGGTTTGGCATGGTGAAGAGTAAAAACACACAGGTTCAGCTCAGAAGTGCAGGGAATTTGACACCTCCAAGGGCAACCCTCAAAGGAGAGGAGATGCAGACAGTGGGTAAATGTGCCTGCCTCCTATCTTTCTGATAAATAGTGTTGGCTGTGAGAAGTGGGCATTCTCTGTGTTTCTCAGAGGTCCCTGCAAATATAATCCCTATTGTCTATGGTAGTCATCATGATGACATCCCTTTTATTAGGTTTTTAAAGCCAACTTTATTGAGTTACAACTTAAATTAAATACACCCATTTTAAACATAAAATTTGATGTACTTTGATGTCCATAAGTGCCTGTATAAGTTTTACTGGGTATGTAACCCCACCAAATGTCTCCCTATGCCCTTTGCAGCCTGCTTCCCTCCACCCTCAACCCTCCATCTGAGTAATCATAGATTTTTTTTTCCCATTATAGATTAGTTTTTCAAATTCTAGAAATTCACAAAAATAAATCATACAACTTAGGCTATTTAGCTGAATATAATGTTTTTGAGATTCACCCATGATGTTTTGCACACTGATTTGTTCTTTTTTATTGCCGATAGTATTTTATTGTACAAATATATCATTTTTAGTCCATTTACTGGTAATGGATATTTGAGTTATTTCCAGGTTTGACTATTATGACTAAAGCTGCTGTGAATATTCACATATTTATGTGGTCACATGTTTTCTTTTCTCTTGATGAAATACCTAGATGTGGAGTCCTTTCCTGCCTTACTTTCTCTGTCCCCTCACTTCTGTCAGCTCCCAATCAACTTTCAGAACCCAAACCTTCTGTCACCCTTCTGTCAAAATATATTTTGGATATATTTATCCAAAACAAAATGCCAATGCCTCACTATATGCTGCTTGTTCCATCTTACTGATGAAGGGCAACCTCTTCATAAAGTTTCTCTACCTTGTTCTTTATGCCAGGAACCAACTTCCTGTCACCATGAGACCCCAGCCACCTCAAGATGTTGGTAAACTGTTTCTCAGGAGATGTGGATCTCCTCAATCTGATTATAAACTTTTAGGAGACAAAAATCTTCATCCTTGTTATGCTATATTCTCTCACAGCAAGTAGAACACCCTTGAGATCTTAATTATCTAACTGTAACCTTGACTAAATTTATTGACCTCTCCAAACTTCAGATTTTTTATTTACTAAAAAATACCAGATAATTGTAGTAACTATACTTCAGAGTCACTCTAAAGATCAAATAAAATCTTGTACTCTACACATCCAGATTCTGGTCAAAAACTGCATTTTTCCCACTAAAGAAATTTAGAAACAGTTTGAGAATGTCTGTATCCAGATACGGGGCAGGAACTGCAAAAGATAAGTCTAAGCTATTATTGTTCCATATTGGAGAAAGATAAATGATAATACAGAGTTCTGTCAAAAAGTCACAAATATACATTTAACATTTTTCAAAATAAAATGAGAACAAAAAAACACACCTGTTTGCTGAAGAAACTATTGCTGGATTAAGATGTAACAATGTGGATAACACAAATGATGTTTGGAATAGATTGAAACACACCAAATTATCAAATATATGTAAACATATCAATTCTTAATGATTTAAAAAATGTTCAATAGAAGAGGTTATTATGACATCAACATACCAATATAGAATTTGAAAACTAACTGAAGGTAACCAAGCTTTATTATACCTTATCTCTACAAGTTTATATTCCATGGCATCCAGAGTTGATAAGGAAAATTATCCATTCTGAAGAATACCAGTATATGAATACAGAATAAAAGGTAGGATTAGAAAATCAACATTTTGAAACTTCAAATAAAAGTATGGATCTAGGTAATTAACTTTGATGAATGTGAAAAACATTAGTGGGAAAAACTGTTGGGGGATTTTATAATGGAGGGATCAGACAGACCGCAAATGAGCACAGTGATATTTTTTTCCTTATATTTAACTGGCCAAACTTTGGTTCACTGTATGTGAGGAGAGGGCATGTTGTGTGCTTTATGGTGTGGTGAGCTTCCAGCACCATAATGATGGTAGTCTTCCTTCAAAAGTGGAACCTGAGTCTAATTACCAAGCTCTAATTGTCCATTCGAAATAACTACAGGGGCTGGAGAAACCACTTGGAAGGTTACACAAGAAAGAAAATCCAGGATGTATGATTTCCTACACAGAAAATGATTGAGTTTTTCCCAGAAAACAATGGCATGGAACAAAACAGAGAGGGGTCAGGGAACTCTTATGGAAGAAGAGAGACAAAAGAGGATTAACAATAAAATGCAATCTATGGGCTTTGGATCCTGACTCTAATAACCTAACTGTAGAAAGACATTTATGAGACAATCAGGGAAATCCTAATATGCACCAGGTATTAGATATTATATATAGACAGTAAACTTTTAAGTGTTAAAATGAAATAGAATTTATGGGCAATAGCTGTATTAGAGATACATGATGACATATTTACAGAAAAAAATATATGATGTTGGGGGATTTCATTTCAAATATTCCAGAAAAAGAGCAGTGGAGGTATCAATTGCATAGGATTATAAAATATATTCATAACTATTAAATTTAGGTGATAGATACAGAGGAATTCATCATTCCGTTTTCTCACTTTTTGTGTATTTTTGAAATATTATATAATACAAAATTTAAAATAAGTTAAGTTTCTGGAATGACTGCAGCTAACAGAGCATGGGACACCATTTACATTATTAGATATGAGAATTGAGAACTTCTGCCTTTGAAAATTCCCGTATAGACAGCCAGAATAATGGCCTCATTGTGGAAGAATTTTATCAATACTCTTCCAGCTTCCTGCAGCAGGACTCCACAAGTATGTGGCTCTGGGATGAGAGTGAGGGGCTCTGAAGGGCAATCTTGCTCCTATGTAACTGCCCAAATATGAGCATCTGTGAGAACAAGATATGCAACATGAGTGGAGGTGAGGGATGGGCTCTGCTGAAGTTTCTCCAGAGATGAAAGTTGTGGATCGGGTTGAAGTAGAATCTATCTAAAGGAAGGGCAAGTGTGGCCCTTCTGCTCTGAAATATAACCTGCCTCTCCTGGAACCCAGGTCCCTGGTGATGTGTTGGTCACTTGGAGCCCCTTGTGTGCCCTGCTAATGGTTTCTGTATCACTCTCACCTGATCAAATCCACAAGCTTCTGTGTGTGGAGGGTGGGGTGGGGAAGCAAGCAGACACTATAAAGTATTTACTGCTTTAATGTTTTATTATGGAAAATTCTAAACATATACACAAATAGAGAGAACAGTATAATAAATTCTAATGTTCCATAATCTCAGCTTCAATAATTATCAGTTCAGGGGTGCCTGGGTGGCTCAGTCAGTTAAGCGTCCAACTTCAGCTCAGGTCATGATCTCACAGTTTGTGAGTTTGAGCCCTACATTGGGTCCTGTGCTGACAGCTCAGAGACTGGAACCTGCTTCGGATTCTGTGTCTCCCTGTCTCTCTGCCCCTCCCCCACTCGCACTCTGTCTCTGTCTCTCAAAAATGAATAAACGTTAAAATTTTTTTTAAAAATTATTACCAGTTCGTGGCTAATCTTGTTTCAACTACATACACCTTGGTAGATTATTTTGAAGCAAATCACTTAATTTATTTAATAGTATTTTATTATGTATCTCTAAAACATATGAATACTTCTCACTTATTATTAAAAAACTAAAATATTCACATACATATAATTATTTTTCTGAACTATCTGAAAGTTACACGTATTAGGACAATTCACACCTAAATGCTTGGATGCCTATTAGCTAAAAGAAAGACATTCTCCTACATAATCATAGTCCAGTGGCCCCATTTAAGACATTTGCCACAAATATTTACATATTATCCATATTCATTTTTCCCCCATTTTTCCAAAAATTTCAATGAGGATTAATTTTATGAATGTAATTACAATACTATCCCCACACCTAGAATCGTCAACAATAATTCCTTAAAATCACCAAATATCTAGTCAGTTTTATATTTTCCATCACCTTCTCTCTCTTTTCAAACTCTCTCTTAACCTCTCTCTCTCTCTCATAGAAGAAACCAGGAAATTTGTTTGGTAGAGTTTCCCAAAGCATAGATTTTGTCGAGTGTATTCCTGTGGTCTGTTTTAAAATATATTTAAACTATATCTGTATTTTTAATACATTGCTAGATATACCTAGAGGCTTAATAGAAACCATCTGTGATTTTTCAGTAATGCTACTTCAGTAATGCTATTCAGGCAATGTTGAGTATTTCAGTCAGGTTGTATGTAATGTCTGATTGTGCACTTGAGGTCTTAATGGTTTTACCTAGACCCATTTACTTATTGTAAGTTGCAAAATAGTAATATTCTACATGTCATTTCTATTACCTGTAAAATGTTTAGACAGTTTATAGAACTTTTCATTATCTATCAAGTTATAATCTGGTATAACTATCATTTATTATAGTTTATAAAGGAAAGGTACAATTAATGCTTGATTATTACCAGTTTTCAAAATAATGGCTTTGTTCACAACTGTCCTCCACCAGTGACCAAATAGTTTTCCTAATATTTTTAACATTTCATTATGAAATTATAGATTTAATTATCATATATTTAAATACATTTTATTTAAATGTATTTTATTTAGTATACTTCTTAAACTTATTGAAACTCAAATTGTCCCATATTTAGTTGGGTGGAGACCAGCTAAGTCTTTTTGACATTATATTACTATTTGTGATTATTTTCTTGCTTTCTAGTAGACCAAAATGTTCCAGACTCAAATTGTACATGTCCAGCCACAGACCTATAATCAGCTATCTTTCTAAGGAGTCTTAGCTCCTTTTAGTGATAAATGATATCTAATGACAACCATTTAGGTGCTACAGGTTTTCACTACGACTGAATTCCCCATTGTTTCTAAAACTTTCAGTAGATAGAGGTAGATAATATGTATTTATAAATTACAGAGTTTTTATGTAAATCCTATTGATCTTACATCTGTTTTTTTTTCTTTATCTGATGTTGAAAATCCTGATTCTCAGTGAACATCACTTTAGTCTTTTTTTTTTTCTTTCTTTTTTTTAAATCATACTCAGGACAGTTGCATAGCAGTCTCAATCAGTGTTACTAGCAGTGGAAAAATATGGTTACTAACTATGAGTGAGAATTTGTTTGCAGTTCTTTTCTCCCTGTGTTATATCCCGTTAGAGTTACACAGTAAAAATTCTGGATCTGATGGCCACATGGAATAGTCATTTTCTCATTTGTGCTGCTATTTCATGATGTGCATGCACACTTACCTCCCCACCAGCATACCCAAGGTTGAATAAGGGAACTGCATAGAGAAGAGTATCTGCATATTTTTCCCAATGAAAACTACAATGGGAAAAGTGACTGTTTCTTGGATAAGCAACAATGCTGAGCTAATGGGACCAAGAGTTGCTGGTTGGCTGCAAACCTTCAGAGATCCTGGTTCCAGATGGGTGGCAGGCTCACACTGGCCAGAGATCCTGATTTTCAGTGGCTTTGTCTCTGAGTTCCACTGAATACAGTAGGCCCTCTATATATTTTTTAGTTAATATAATTGTAGACTTTTGTTCAGAAAAGTGACATGAGGAATAAGACTGCTACTTTGGAAGAGGTTCATGGTAGATTCCAGAGGTAACAAATAGAGATATTTACTTTTTTCCAGGGGATGAGGACCAGTCTCATAATTTTGGCCAAGTTGAACTACATTTGGTGATCCCTTTTTACACCTTTTAACTGTAGTCTGTGTAACATGTTCTCCAGGACTTCTGGTAAAAGGCATTTTTGCCTTTTTAGTGCCTGAGAGCTGAAGATACAAGAGGAGGAACATAAGAAAAACCTTTGACTACAGGGATTATCCAGGGAAAAGAGAGGGTGGCAGCAGAAATGGCCAAGGACCAATACAAAGAACCTATGCACAGATGACCTGGGATATTTCCTGGTGTAGTGAGGAGGAATGGAGTATGAAAGAAGGGGAGAGCATATGTTTCATGTTCCTACCTTCTTTACCTAGGAAAGAAGACCTGCAAGCAACCTTCTTGCAGTATGGAAAACTGTTGGTGGCTAAGGTTATACTCTAGGAATTTTTCAAACGTTGACAAGAAGGGAAAGAGTTGGTAAGAAGTGGGGGAGCTGAGTGAATAACCAGAACAAGAATGTGGTAGGGTCAGGTGCAGGAGAATGGTGTGACTTGCAAGGGGTCCTGAAAGACCCCCTTCCAAAGAGAATTCCTGCATTATATGAGATTCCTCCAGGCTCAAGGTGAAGTCAGCTATCTTTATATCAGGAAAAAGTGCCCTTTTCCTCATGGTAGCCACAGATCCCTAGCACTGAGTTGACACTGAGTTAAGCTGCTCCTCATTTGTTGCTTCAGAAAGTTCAAGAATGAGAGTGTAGGTACGAAAACTGTAAGCAAGCCCTACCTCAAATAACCTGTTTCAACCTTGAGAAATCCGATCTGGCTAGCAATGATCCAGAGGGTTAATTAACAAGCTGGCTGGCCCTGCCACAGGCTTTATGTCAAGAGACATGGACTTACCTCTTTCTCTAAATCCAAAGGCCAGAGCCACCAACCTAAGGAAGCTTCCTTCCCTCTGAGCAGGATTAATCCAAGCATACAAGCAAACAAAAGGGTGGTGTCAAGGATCAAAATGTTTCCTCTTTCTCAAAATCTGTCACAGCCACTTAGTTTTGTAGTTATCACCCCCCAAAATAGACTGAAAACAATAACAACAATACCACTAACCACTGGTTTGAAGTATGAAGACCAGGTCCTGGCCCCGGCTTCTCCTTTCTGTAGTATGACCCGTTGTTCAAATTATCGCTTTGCCATTCTTACAGCAGTGGTCTTGAGCAGTGGGTTAATCTCTCTAGCCTCATTACTTACATTTCTAAAATGGGTACAAATATTATACCTACCTCAGTAGGTCATTTCAGGGTTAAATATCAATATCTATAAAGTGCTTACTCAACATCCTACATACAACAAATGCACATGGAGTTGTAGCTCTTGTTACAATCACTGGATCCCAGATGCCAAACTTGCAAAGGTTAACAATCAACACAGTCCCTCCCCCTGGGAGCCTTCAGCTTAATTGTTTTCTAAATGGATGAGACGGTGCTCAGGCCAGACCTTTCACAAATGTGATTCGTATTTATAGCCTGAATATAATAGACCATGATAAAGGTACAGGTTCTCAAACACCCACATGAGACAGTGTCTTGCCACATCAGAGACAAAGACTGGCTTTGAAATCGGATTCTAAATTATATGCCAAC
>NW_024412402.1:25940640-25961154 GCF_014898765.1 Herpailurus yagouaroundi | reverse complement strand
CCAGTCAGAGTGGCCAAAATGAACAAATCAGGAGACTATAGATGCTGGAGAGGATGTGGAGAAACGGGAACCCTCTTGCACTGTTGGTGGGAATGCAAATTGGTGCAGCCGCTCTGGAAAGCAGTGTGGAGGTTCCTCAGAAAATTAAAAATAGACCTACCCTATGACCCAGCAATAGCACTGCTAGGAATTTATCCAAGGGACACAGGAGTACTGATACATAGTGGCACTTGTACCCCAATGTTCATAGCAGCACTCTCAACAATAGCCAAATTATGGAAAGAGCCTAAATGTCCATCAACTGATGAATGGATAAAGAAATTGTGGTTTATATACACTATGGAATACTACGTGGCAATGAGAAAAAATGAAATATGGCCTTTTGTAGCAACGTGGATGGAACTGGAGAGTGTGATGCTAAGTGAAATAAGCCATACAGAGAAAGACAGATACCATATGGTTTCACTCTTATGTGGATCCTGAGAAACTGAACAGGAACCCATGGGGGAGGGGAAGGGAAAAAAAAAAAGAGGTTAGAGTGGGAGAGAGCCAAAGCATAAGAGACTGTTGAGAACTGAGAACAAACTAAGGGTTGATGGGGGGTGGGAGGGAGGATAGAGTGGGTGATGGGTATTGAGGAGGGCACCTTTTGGGATGAGCACTGGGTGTTGTATGGAAACCAATTTGACAATAAATTTCATATATAAATAAAAAAAAAGAAATTGGATTCTAGGTTTATTTATTTATTTATTTTAATATATGAAATTTATTGTGAAATTGGTTTCCATACAACACCCAGTTCTCATCCCAAAAGATACCCTCTTCAATACCCATCACCTACCCTCCCCTCACTCCCAACCCCCATCAACCCTCAGATTGTTCTCAGTTTTTAAGAGTCTCTTATGCTTTGGCTCTCTCCCACTCTACCTCCTTTTTTTTTCTTCACCTCCCCCATGGGTTTCTGTTAAGTTTCTCAGGATCCACATAAGTGTGAAAACATATGATATCTCTCCTTCTCTGTATGGCTTGTTTCACTTACCATCACACTCTCCAGTTCCATCCACGTTGCTAGAAAGGGCCATATTTCATTATTTCTCATTGTCACATAGTACTCCATTGTGTGTATAAACCACAACTTCTTTATCCATTTGTCAGAGGATGAACATTTAGGATCTTTCCACAATTTGGCTATTGTTGAGAGTGCTGCTATAAACATTGGGGAACAAGTGCCTCTATGCATCAGTACTCCTGTATCCCTTGGGTAAATTCCTAGCTGTGCTACTGCTGGGTCATAGGGTAAGCCTATTTTTAATTTTTTGAGGAAACTTCACAGTGTTTTCCAGAGTGGCTGTACCAGTTTGCATTCCCACCAAGAGTGCAAGAGGGTTCCCCTTTCTCCACATCCTCTCTAGCATCTATAGTTTCCTGATTTGTTCATTTTGCCACTCTTACTGGTGTGAGGTGATATCTGAGTGTGATTTTGATTTTATTTCCCTGATGAAGAGCAATATTGAACATCTTTCCATGTGCCTGTTGGCCATCTGGATGTCTTCTTTAGAGAAATATTATTCATGTCTTCTGCCCATTTCTTCACTGGATTATTTGTTTTACAGGGGAGGAGTTTGGTGAGCTCTTTATAGATTTTGGATACTAGCCCTCTGTCTGATGTGTAATGTGCAAATATCTTTTCCCATTCCGTTGGTTGCCTTTTAGTTTTCTTGATTGTTTCCTTTGTTGTGCAGAAGCTTTTTATATTCATGAGGTCCCAATAGTTCAGTTTTGCTTTTAATTCCCTTGCCTTTGGGGATGTGTCAAGTAAGAAGTTGCTATGGCTGAGGTCAGAGAGGTCTTTTCCTGATTTCTCTTCTAGGGTTTTGACTCTTTCCTGTCTCACATTCAGGGCCTTTATCCATTTTGAGTTTATTTTTGTTAATGGTATAAGAAAGTGATCTAGTTTTATTCTTCTCCATGTTGGTATCCAGTTCTCCCAGCACCATTTGTTAAAGAGACTGTCTTTTTTCCATTGGATGTTCTTTCCTGCTTTGACAAAGATGAGTTGGCCATATTTTTGTGAGTCTAGTTCTGGGGTCTTATTCTATTCCATTGGTCTATGTGTCTGTTTTTGTACCAATACCATGCTGTCTTGATGATACAGCTTTGCAGTAGAGGCTAAAGTCTGGGATTGTGATGCCTTCCGCTTTGGTCTTCTTCAAAATTACTTTGGCTATTCGGGGCCTTTTGTGGTTCCATATGAATTTTAGGATTGCTTGTTCTACTTTTGAGAAGAATGCTGGTGCAATTTTGATTGGGATTGCATTGAATCTGTAGATAGCTTTGGGTAATATTGATATTTTAACCATATTTATTCTTCCAACCCATGAGCACGGAATGTCTTTCCATTTCTTTGTATCTTCTTCAATTTCCTTCATAAGCTTTCTATAGTTTTCAACATATAGATCTTTTACATCTTTAGTTAGGTTTATTCCTAGGTATTTTATGCTTCTTGGTGCAATTGTGAATGGGATCAGTTTTCTTTATTTGTCTTCCTGTTGCTTCATTATTAGTGTATAAGAATGCACTACATTCAATGATTTCTGTACATTTATTTTGTATCCTGTAACTTTGCTGAATTCATGTATCAGTACTAGCAGACTTTTGGTGGATTCTATCGGATTTTCCAGGTATAATATCATGTCATCTGCAAAAATTGAAAGCTTGACTTCATCTTTGCCAATTTTGATGCCTTTGATTTCCTTTTGTTGTCTGATTGCTGATGCTAGCACTTCCAACACGATGTTAAACAACAGCGGTGAAAGTGGGCATCCCTGTCGTGTTCCTGATCTCAGTGTGAAAGCGCTCAGTTTTTCCCCATTGAAGATGATATTAGCTATGGGCTTTTCATAAATGGCTTTTATGATGTTTACGTATATTCCTTCTACCCGACTTTCTGGCCGGTTTTTATTAAGAAAGGATGCTAAATTTTGACAAATGCTTTTCCTGCATTGATTGACAGGATCATATGGTTCTTCTCTTTTCTTTTATTAATGTGATGTATCATGTTTATTGATTTGCGAATGTTGAACTAGCCCTGCAGCCCAGGAATGAATACTACTTGATCATGGTGAATAATTCCTTTTATGAGCTGTTGAATTCGATTTGCCAGTATCTTATTGAGAATTTTTGCATCCATATTCATCAGGGATATTGGATTGTAGTTCTCTTTTTTTACTGGGTCTCTGGTTTAGAAATCAAAGTAATACTGGCTTCATAGAATGAGTGTGGACGTTTTCCTTCCCTTTCTATTTTTTGGAATAGCTTGAGGATAGGTATCATCTCTGATTTAAATGTCTGGTAGAATTCCTCTGGGAAGCCATCTGGTCCTCACTCTTATTTTTTGGGAGATTTTTGATAACTGATTCAATTTCTCGCTGGTTATGGGTCTCTTCAAGCTTTCTATTTCCTCCTGGTTGAGGTTTGGAAGTGTGTGGGTGTTTAGGAATTTGTCCATTTCTCCCAGGTTGTCTAGTTTGTTGGCATATAATTTTTCAGAGTATTCCCTGATAACTGCTTGTATCTCTGAGGGATTTGTTGTAATAATTCAATTTTCATTCATGACTTTATCTATTTGGGTCATCTCCCTTTTCTTTTTCAGAAGCCTCGCTAGAGGTTTGTTAATTTTGTTTATTTTTTCAAAAACCAACCCTTGGTTTCATTGATCTGCTCTACAGTTGTTTTTTAGATTCTATATTGTTTATTTCTGCTCTGATCTTTCTTATTTCTCTTCTTCTGCTGGGTTTGGGGTGTCTTTGCTGCTCTGCTTCTATTTCGTTTTAGGTGGGCTGTTAGATTTTGTATTTGGGATTTTTCTTGTTTCTTGAAATAAGCCTGGATTAAAATGGATTTTCCTCTCAGGGCTGCCTTCGCTGCATCCCAAAGCTTTTGGATTGTTGTATTTTCATTTTCGTTTGTTTCCATATTTTTTGAAATTTCTTCTCCAATTGCCTGGTTGACCCACTCATTCTTTAGTAGGGTGTTCTTTAACCTCCATGCTTTTGGAGGTTTTCCAGACTTTTTTCTGTGGTTGATTTCAAGCTTCATAGCATTGTGGTCTCAAAGTATGCATGGTATGATCTCAATTATTGTATACTTATGAAGGGCTGTTTTGTGACCAGTATGTGATCTATCTTGGAGAATGTTCCATGTGCACTCGAGAAGACAGTGTATTCTGTTGCTTTGGGATGCAGAGTTCTAAATATATCTGTCAAGTCCATCTGATCCAATGTATCATTCAGGGCCCTTGTTTCTTCGTTGACCATGTATCTAGATGATCTATCCATTTCTGTAAGTGGAGTGTTAAAGTCCCCTGCAATTACCACATTCTTGTCAATAAGGTTACTTATGTTTGTGAGTAATTGTTTTATACATTTGGGAGCTCTCCTGTTTGGGGCATAGACATTTATAATTGTTAGTTCTTCTTGATGGGTAGACCCTGTAATTATTATATAATGCCTTTCTTATCTTGTTACAGCCTTTTATTTAAAGTCTAGTTTGTCTGATATAAGTATGGCTACTCCGGCTTTCTTTTGACTTCCAGTGGCATGATAAATAGTTCTCCATCCCCTCACTTTCAATCTGAAAGTGTCCTCAGGTCTAAAATTAGTCTCTTGTAGACAGAAAATAGATGGGTCTTGTCGTTTTATCCATTCTGATACCCTATGTCTTTTGGTTGGCGCATTTAGTCCTTTTCCATTGTGTTATAGAAAGATATGGGTTTAGAGTCATTGTGATGTCTGTAGGTTTCATGCTTGTAGCAATGTCTCTGGTACTTTGTCTCACAGGATCCCCCTTAAGATCTCTTGTAGGGCTGGTTTAGTGGTGATGAATTCCTTCAGTTTTTGTTTGTTTGGGAAGACCTTTATCTCTCCTTCTATTCTAAATGACAGATTTGCTGGATAGAGGATTCTTGGCTGCATGTTTTTTTCTGCTCACCACATTGAAGATTTCCTGCCATTCCTTTCTGGCCTGCCAAGTATCAGTAGAGAGATCGTCACTAGTCTTATCAGTCTCCCTTTATATGTTAGAGCAGGTTTATCCATAGCTGCTTTCAGAATTTTCTCTTTATCCTTCTATTTTGCCAGTTTCACTATGATATGTCGTGCAGAAGATCAATTCAAGTTACGTCTGAAGGGAGTTCTCTGTGCCTCTTGGATTTCAATGCCTTTTTCCTTCCCCAGATCAGGGAAGTTCCCAGCTATTATTTCTTCAAGTACACCTTCAGCACCTTTCCCTCTCTCTTCCTCCTCTGGAATACCAATTATGCATAGATTATTTCTCCTTAGTGCATCACTTAGTTCTCTATTTTTTCCCTCATACTCCTGGATTTTTTTATATCTCTTTTACTCAGCTTCTTCTTTTTCCATAATTTTATCTTCTAGTTCACCTATTCTCTCCTCTGCCTCTTCAATCCGAGTTGTGGTCATCTCCATTTTATTTTGCAGCTCCTTAATAGCATTTTTTAGCTCCTTCTGGTTGTTCCTTAGTCCCTTGATCTCCGTAGCACTAGATTCTCTGCTGTCCTTTATACTGTTTTCAAACCCAGCGATTAATCTTATGACTGTTATTCTAAATTCACTTTCCGTTATATTGTTTAAATGGTCTTTGATCAGTTAGTTAGCTGTTGTTATTTCCTGGACTTTTTTTTGAGGGGAATTCTTCTGTTTCGTCATTTTGGATATTCCCTGGCATGGGTGGGACTGCAGAGCACTTCTCCTGTACTGTCTTGAATACCTTGCGTTGGTGTGCAGGCCGCAGTCAGACCTGATGTCTGCCCCCAGCCCACCACTGGGGCCACAGTCAGACTGGTGTGTACCTTCTCTTCCCCTCTCCTAGGGGTGGGATTCACTGTAGGGTGGCATGGCCCATCTGGGCTACTTGCACATTGCCAGGTTTGTGGTGTTGGGGATCTGGCATATTAGCTGGGGTGGATCGGCAAGGTGCACAGGGGCAGGAGGGGCAGGCTCAGCTTGCTTATCCTTTGGTGATCTGCTTCAGGAGGGACCTGCGGCACCAGGAGGGAGTCAGACCCGCCACTGGAGGGATGGATCTGCAGAAGCACAGCGTTGGATGTTTGCGTGGCGCAAGCAAGTTCCCTGACAGGAACTGGTTCCTTTTGGAGTTTTGGCTGGGAGATGGGTGAAGGAGATGGCGCTGGTGAGCGCCTTTGTTCCCCGCCAACCTGCATTCTGTTGTGTGTGGCTCAACAACTCTCCCTCCTGTTGTCCTCCAGCCCTCCAGCTCTCTGAGCAGAGCTGTTAGCTTATAACCTTCCAGATGTTAAGTCCCACTTACTGTCCAAACACACTCCATTTGGCCCCTCCACTTTTGCAAGCCAAACTCAAGGTCTCTGCTTTGCCGGTGGGCTGCTCCTCTGCCCCGGCTCCCTCCTGCCAGTTCGTGTAGTCCGCACCACCTCTCCGTCCTTCCTATCCTCCTCCGTGGGCCTCTCGTCTGCACTTGGCTCTGGAAAATCTGTTCTGCTAGACTTCTGGTGGGTTTCTGGGTTATTTAGGCAAGTGTGGGTGGAATCTAAGTGATCAGCAGGATTTGGTGAGCCCATTGTCCTCCTATGCTTCCATCTTCCGCTCCAAAAAAACTTTTTTTTTTTCTTTTTTGAGAGAGAGAGGGAGACGGAGAGTGCTAGCTGGGGAGCAGCAGAGAGAAGATTCTGGGTTTCTAAAAACTTTTCTAATGGGGAATGTTCCCTACATATGTCTCAGTAATTCTCACAATGGAATTTAAAAACCATTTCAACTATAAAGGATACAATTCTTAAAGAAAGCATACTTGCCTTCTTCTAAACTAAGATGAATTTTGAGCTGGGAAAGTTCTAATCCCTTGGATATGGAAAATTCACTTTCAAACAATCAATAAAAAGATTATAAAGTTCAAGTCTATTTAGAGAACTTACTGGGGTTACTTAGAACAAACTAAATGAATGGTAAAGAGATTTTATTAGACTTGCAAGAATATTAAGAGAGTATAAACATCAATGGGGAAATTAGAAAGTGGGAGAGCATGTTGAATACATTTACATTTTGTGAATGGACAATGTTCATTGAAATTACCATAAAATTTGAAATAGTAAGCAAAATAAACATGTAGTCAAACAGAAGTTGTGTAGAGAAGGCAGAGACAGGGAAGCAGAGGGAGAGAGAATGACTGTAGGTCTCTTTAGTATACATAGGTACCTTCTTATCTAGTAGTGTTGGAAGTGAGATGCAATGTGAACCATCTGGTGGGGCTGGATGAGGCTGGATTAACTTGGCAATATGTAAGAAGGTGAGCTAATAAAATAGAAAAAATAGAAATAAAGAACTCTCTCTTGATCCCTGGGACTTAATTTTAACATTTGGTTTTGGGGAGAAAGAGGAAAGGTGTGTTTCTGAAGTTCACTCATTTGTTCAATAGCTGTAATTGTTTAAAGCCTACGTCAATTGCCATTTTTCTCTCTCACCTACATCTTCAAGACCCCTCATTGTGAAACTCCTTGTCTCCAACCACCCAGAAGACCCTGCCTTCTCTCACCTCTGTATTGTCATCCACCATCATTCTGACCCCTTCTGCTGATACATTAAAGCTTTCAGCACCTGCTTTCTGTCCCCTCTCCACTCTAAATCCAGTAATCATCTTTGGGCTCCACCTTTCACATGATGTATGAGCTCCCTGAGCCTCATGACTCAACCTTCCACTCCACAGCACCCGTCCACTCTCAGTGTCATAGCTGAGATATTTGATCCCAAAGTGAAGTCACATAGTCTACTTGGACCACAGCCACTTATACTTGAGTTTATTTACTCATGTATCCTGACTGTAGTAATTCTTCAACTTCATGAAAATTTCCAATCCATAGATTCCACAACTTTTCTTTTACCTAGTCAAACCCTCTAGTGATTTTTTTCATTATCTTTCTTTAATCTGTTAGCAGCATTACAATTGTCTCCTTATAATTAAGCTCAGCTTTCTCATTGTAGTCACTTTGCTACACTACAAATCCTGGAAAAGCCCCACCATCTACCTTATTCATGACTACATTGGTGCAACTGAGAGCTGTTACAGAGAAATAAAACCCATGGAACAACATCAAATCAGGGTAAATTCTTAGTCCCCTACCTCAAAAAGCCTGGGAATCCTACTAGGTGTCTCAGCTAAAGTCATCCTGCCATGACTCTCTATAGCTAGACCATTCATTCTCCATTTCATTCCAATTTCCCAGCATTAACTACCATTGTTGCCCCCAAAACACTTGAGAAAATACAATTCTATTAGGGGTTCTGTTAGTGTCCCAAATGAGGGGGAGATCTATAAACTTTTAAACATTTTTTATTCCCAATAAATAAAGCACATTTGCTGCTATTAAAGGTGGCTAATATTTCTTGTGCCTCTACTACATGCCATGCTGGATATCAGCACTTGATTTATTTTATCTCATTAATTCACCACAACAATAAGTAAAAGCTTTATTTTATTTATTTACTTTTTAACCCCAGAGGAAACTATAGCACAGAGTGTTTCAATAGTTTTCTGAATCCAAAAACACCTGAAAATGTAATTGAAAGATGTACATTTAAAATTGGTTGTGTACCTAATCTGCCCCAGGCTCAGTACATAAACAATAATTTTTAAAAATGAGCAGACAAGAAACGTTAGACAGCTTGAAGAAGATGGCAGCGTAGGAGGACTCTGGGCTCACCTCGTCCTTCTGATCACTTAGATTCCACCCACACCTGTCTAAATAACCCAGGAACCCACCATAAGACTAACAGAATGGACTGTCCAGAGCCAAGCATAGACAAGAGGACCACAGAAGAGGATAGGAATGGCGTAGAGGCGATGCGTGCTACACAGACTGGCAGGAGGGAGCTGGGGCGGTGGAGGGGCAGCCTGCCAGCAAGGTGGAATTCTCGAGTCTGCCTTGCAAAACTGGAGGGGCCGGACTGCTTGAGTTCTGACAGCCAGCGGGAGTTAACTTCTGTAATGTTATAAGTCAACAGCTCTGCTCAGAGAGTGGGAGGGCAATAGGACACTGGGAGGAAAAGGTGTTGAGCCCTGGAAGACCGCTCAGCTCAGAGGGGAACAAAGGTGCTGGCAAATTCCATCTTTCTCTCCCATCCCTCAGCCAAAATCGCAAAGGGAACCAATTCACCAAACTTGCTTGCAACACACAAACACCCAATGCTGTGCCTCTTTGGATGCATCCCTCTGACGAGTCTCCCTCCCTCCTGGTGCTGCAGGGCCCCTCCCGCAGGGTACCACCTACAGCAAAGCGAGTTGAGCCTACCCCTCCTGTCCCTGTGCACCTTGTATATCCACCAGGACTAATATACCAGATCCCATTGATGAAGTACCACAAGCCTGGAAGTGTGCAAGTAGCCCAGACAGTGGCCACACCACTCCACAGTGAGTCCTCCCCTGGGAGAGGGGAAAATAAGGTACACACCAGTCTTACTGTGGCCCCAGCGGTGGGCTGGAGACAGACATAGGGTCTGACTGTGGTCCCGCTCACCGACACGTTACTCCAGACAGCACAGGGGAAGTGCCCTGCAGCTTGGAGACACCCCAGGGACTATAGAAAATGAAAAAAGACGGAAGAATTCTCCTCAAAAGAAACTCCAGGAAGTAGCAACAGCTAAAGAATTGATCAAAAATGATTTAAGCAATAACAGAACAAGAATTTAGAATCAGAGTCATAAAATTAATCACTGGGCTTGAAAAAAGTATAGAGGACAACAGAGAATCTATTGCTACTAAGAAATTGTCATGAGGAGCTAAAAATGCTATAAATGAGGTGCAAAATAAAATGAAGGCGACCACAGCTAGGATTGAAGAGGCATTTTTGTTTTGTTGGTTGTTTCCTTTGCTGTGCAGAAGCTTTTTATCTTCATAAGGTCCCAGTAATTCACTTTTGCTTTTGGGATGAGCACTGGGTGTTGTATGGAAACCAATTTGACAATAAATTTCATATATAAAAAAAAATAAAATAAAATAAAGTGATTGAATATAAAATTAATTTCCTCCAACAACAAAAAAAAAAGGATTGAAGAGGCAGAGGAGAGAGTAGGTGAATTAGAAGATAAAATTATGGAAAAAGAGGAAGCTGAGAAAAAGAGAAATTAAAAAAATCCAGGAGTATGAAGGAGGAAGTAGAGAACTACATGATGCAATGAAACAACATATCCGTATAATAGGAATTCCAGAAGAAAAAGTGACAGAGAAAGGGGCTGAAGGGGTACTTGAACAAATCATAGCTAAGGACTACCCTGATATGGGGAAGGAAAAAGGCATTGAAATCCAAGAGGCATAGAGAACTCCCTTCGACCTAACTTGAATCGATCTTCTGCACAACATATCATAGTGAAACTGGCAAAATACGAGGATAAAGAGAAAATTGTGAAAGTAGCTAGGGATAAACATGCTCTAACATATAAAGGGAGACCAATAGAAGTAGAGACAGACCTGTCTACTGAAACTTGGCTGGCCAGAAAGGAATGGCAGAAAATCTACAATGTGATGAACAGAAAAAAATATGCAGCTGAGAATCCTTTATCCAGTAAGTCTGTCATTCAGAGTAGAAGGAGAGATAAAGTCCTTCCCAAACAAGAACTGAAGGAATTCATCACCACTAAACCAGCCCTACAAGAGATCCTAAGGGGGATTCTGTGAGTGAAATGTTGCAAGGGCCACAAAGTACCAGAGACATGACTACAAGCATGAAACCTACAGACATCACCATGACTCTAAACCCATATCTTTCAATAATAACACTGAATGTAAATTGATTAAATGCTCAAGCAAAATACATAGGGTTTCAGAATGGATAAAAAACCAAGACCCATCTATTTTCTGTCTACAAGAGACTCATTTTAGACGTGAGGACACCTTCATATTGATAGTGAGGGGATGGAGAACTATCTATCATGCTACTGGAAGTCAAAAGAAAGCTGGAGTAGCAATACTTTTATCAGAAAAACTAGACTTTAAATTAAAGGTTGTAACAAGAGATGAAGAAGGGCATTATATAATAATTACAGGGTCTATCCATGAGAAAGAGCTAACAATTATAAATGTCTATGTGCTGAATGTGGCAGCACCCAAATATATAAAACAATCACAAACATAACCAACCTTATTGATTATAATATGGCAATTACAGCAGATTTTAATACTCCACTTACAGTAATGGATAGATCGTCTAGACACGGGATCAATAAAGAAACAAGGACCCTGAATGACACATTGGATCAGACGGACTTGACAGAGATATTTGCAACTCTGCATCCCAAAGCAACAGAATATATTTCTTCTCGAGTGCACATGGAACATTCTCCAAGATAGATCACATAGTGGGTCACAACACAGCTCTTCATAAGTATACAAGAATTGAGAGCATACCATGCATACTTTCAGACCACAATGCTATGAAACTTGAAATCAACCACAGGAAAAAGTCTGGAAAACCTCCAAAAGCATGGAGGTTAAAGAACACCCCACTAAAGAATGAATGGGTCAACCAGGCAATTAGACAAGAAATTTAAAAATATATGGAAACAAACGAAAATGAAAATACAACAATCCAAAAGCTTTGGGATGCAGCGAAGGCAGTCCTGAGAGGAAAATACATTGCAATCCAGGACTATCTCAAGCAAAAAGAAAAATCCCAAATACAGAATCTAGCAGCACACCTAAAGGAACTAGAAGCAGAAAGCACAGCACCCCAAACCCAGCAGAAGAAGAGAAATAATAAAGATCAGAGCAGAAATAAACAATAGAGAATCTAAACAAACAAAAAAACAGTAAAGTAGATCAATGAAAACAAGAGGTTTTTGTTTGTTTGTTTTTTTAATAAACAAAATTGATAAACCTCTAGTCAGGCTTCTCAAAAAGAAAAGGGAGATAACCCAAATAGATAAAATCATGAATGCAAATGGAATTATTACAACCAACCCCCCAGAAAAAAATTACTGGGGAATACGATGAAAAATTATATGCCAACAAACTGGACAAACTGGAAGAAATGGACAAATAAGAGTCCAGGACCAGATGGCTTCCAGGGGAATTCTACCAGACATTTAAAGCAGAGATAATACTTATCCTTCTCAAGCTGTTCCAAAAAATAGAAAGGGAAGGAAAACTTCCAGATTCACTCTATGAAGCCAGCATTACTTTGATTTCTAAACCAGACAGAGACCCAGTAATAAAAGAGAACTACAGGCCAATATCCCTGATGAATATGGATGCAAAAATTCTCAATAAGATACTAGAAAATTGAATTCAACAACATATAAAAGAATTATTCACCATGATCAAGTGGGATTCATTCCTGGGATGCAGGGCTTGTTCAACATTCTCAAATCAATCAATGTGATACATAACATTAATAAAAGAAAAGATAAGAACCATATGATCCTGTCAATCGATGAAGAAAAATCATTTGTCAAAATTCAGCATCCTTTATTAATAAAAACCCTTAAGAAAGTCGGAATAGAAGGAACATACTTAAACATCATAAAAGAAATTTATGAAAATCACTTAGCTAATAACATCCTCAATGGGGAAAAACAGAGCTTTCGCCCTGAGATCAGGAACACGACAGGGATGCCCACTCTCACCGCTGTTGTTTAATACAGGGTTGGAAGTGCTAACATCAGCAATCACACAACAAAAGGAAATCAAAGTCATCAAAATTGGCAAAGATGAAAACAAGCTTTCACTTTTTGCAGATGACATGATATTATACATGGAAAACCCAAGAGACTCCAACAGAAGTCTCCTAAAACTGATAACATGAATTCAGCAAAGTCTCAGGATACAAAATTAATGTACAGAAATCAGTTGCATTCTTATACACTAATAATGAAGCAACAGAAAAACAAATGAAGAAACTGATCCCATTCTCATTTGCACTAAGCAGCATAAAACCCCTAGGAATAAACCTAACTAAAGATGTAAAAGATCTGTATGTTGAAAACTATACAAAGCTTATGAAGTAAATTGAAGACGATATAAAGAAGTGGAAAAACATTCCGTGCTCATGGATTGGAAGAATAAATATTGTCAAAATGTCAATACTACCCAAAGCTATCTACACATTCAATGCAATCCCCATCAAAATTGCACCAGCATTATTCTCGAAGCTAGAACAAGCAATCCTAAAATTCATATGGAACCACAAAAGGCCCCGAATAGCCAAAGGAATTTTGAAGAAGAAGACCAAAGCAGGAGGCATCACAATCCCAGACCTTAGCCTCTACTACAAAGCTGTCATCATCAAGATAGCATGGTATTGGCACAAAAACAGACACATAGACCAATGGAATAGAATAGAAACCCCAGAACTAGACCAACAAAAGCATGGCCAACTAATCTTTGACAAACCAGGAAAGAATATCCAATGGAAAAAAGACAGTCTCTTTAACAAATGGTGCTGAGAGAAATGGACAGCAATATGCAGAAGATTGAAACTAGGCCACATTCTTACACCATTCACAAAAATAAACTCAAAATGGATAAAGGCCCTGAATGTGAGACAGGAAATCGTCAAAACCCTAGAGGAAAAAGCAGGAAAAAACCTCTCTGACCTCAGCCATAGCAACTTCTTACTTGACACATCCCCAAAGGTAAGGGAATTAAAAGCAAAAATGAACTATTGGGACCTCATGAAAATAAAAAGCTTCTGTACAGCAAAGGAAACGATCAACAAAACTAAAAGGCAACCAATGTAATGGGAAAAGATATTTGCAAATGACATATCGAACAAAAGGCTAGTATCCAAAATCTATCTAGTATCCAGTATCCAATCTAGTATCCAAACTCCACACTCAAAAAACAAATAATCCAGTGAAGAAATGGGCAGAAGACATGAATAGATATTTCTCTAAAGAAGACATCCAGATGGCCAACAGGCACATGAAAAGATGCTCAACGTCACTCCTCATCAGGGAAATACAAATCAAAACCACACTGAGATAACACCTCATGCCTCTCAGAGTGACTAAAACGAACAAATCAGGAGACTATAGATGCTGGAGAGGATGTGGAGAAATGGGAACCCTCTTGCACTCTTGGTGGGAATGCAAACAGCTGCAGCCACTCTGGAAAACAGTGTAGAAGTTCCTCAAAAAATTAAAAATAGATCTACCCTATTACACAGCAATAGCATTTCTAGGAATTTTCCCAAGGGATACAGAAGTACTGATACATAGGGTCACTTGTACCCCAATGTCTACAGCAACACTTTCAACAATAGCCAAATTATGGAAAAAGCTTAAGTGTCCATCAACTGATCAATGGATAAAGAAGCTGTGGTTTATATATACAATGGAATTCTACTTGGCAAAGAGAAAGAATGAAATATGGTCTTTTGTAGAGACATGGATGGCACTGGAGAGTGTTATGCTACGTGAAATAAGTCATACAGAGAAAGACAGATACCATATGTTTTCAGTCTTATGTGGATCTTTAGAAACTTAACAGAAGACAATGGGGGAGGAGAAGGGGAAAAAAAAGTTGCATAGAGGGAAGGAAGCAAACCATAAGAGCCTCTTAAAGACTGGGAACAAACTGAGGGTTGATGGGGGGTGGGAGGCAGGCGAAAGTGGGTGATGGCATTGAGGAGAGCACCTGTTGGGATGAGCACTGGGTGTTGTATGGAAACCAATTTGACAATAAATTTGGTATTAAAAAAAAAGTAAATGAAAAAAATAAAATTTTTAAATAAAATAAAATATACAGACTTAAAAAATGTTTCCTTTTTAGAAATTTAGTGAAATGTGAAATAGCCTGGGTTCTGAGTTCAGACTGCCAGAACACATTTCCTGATTCTCCTTTTTATCAGCTGACACAAGTTGGTCTGCTTTCTTTTTCAAGCTTCAAAGACCACATTTGTTAAATGGGAATAATAATAGTTCAACCTCAGGATTTGTCATTAAGTGAAATATTTCAGGGAAAGCATATAGAACCTTGCCTGAACACAGCACTTAATACATGGGGGGTGTCCTCCCCCCGCTTCTTCTCTTCCTCTTTCTTTGGAGAATTTCCTGTGCATAGGAGATAAGTTTAGGGTATTCCCCAAGCCAGATTTCTATGTCCTTATTGATAATTGTGAGGAGGTTCCTGCATCAACAGCATGGCTAATATATATGAACTTGCTAAAAATTCAGAAAATTAGGCCCGGCCCTAGACCTGCTGAATCAGACTTTTTACCAAGATCTCCAGGAACATTAGACACACAGTGCAGTTGAGGAGCCCTGCAGTGCTGTGGATTTCTGGCTTGCTGCTTTGGTCTGTCATTCTAGTTTCATTAATCTTTGTACTGATTCATTCCATTCCTACTCTGACAAATAAAAAAAAATGGAAATAACAATAATAAAAATTACCTCAGGAGAGACTTTTTTATTAATGTTTCTTATGTTCAGAATGAAAAATATTAATGAATTTTCCAAATCTTTTCTTATACATGTTTCACTTAATCCTTATATCCAACGTACAGAGCAATAGAGTAAGGCTAATCATTCCCATAGAGTAAACTGTGGACCAAATATGCTGGAGGTCATGATAAAAATTTAGCTTACTCAGGATGAATTGCTGTCCTTTCTGTGAGTACAAAATCCCAGGGCATAAAGCTTTTATCCTTTGCCCAGAGAAATAATCTAAATTAATGGGTGTGCAACAGGAAATTGTAACAGGAATTCTATACCGAGGAAACTTATCCTGTAGAACCAGGGTATGTTAACACCAGGGCTGATGACACAGTGGCTTAGACTCTAAGGGACAGCCTAGATCAGTGCAGAGACACGGAGACTCCAGACATATGTGGTGGTATGCAGCCAGCTTTGGGTCCCTCTTTTTCCTCTTTCTTCTCAGTTTACTAAACCAGTAAAGACATGGACCAATCCAACAACCTGTTTCCTGAGGATGGGAATAAGGATGCTCTGGAGAAACAGTTCCTCTGTCAGTAGAAGTCACCATGCAAGAAGGAAGACAGCAGGGAGATATGTCTTCTTCCCCCGCTTGCTTCTTCCCCTAATAGTAATAGTAATAATAATAATAATTCATATATTATATATGAATTATTATTATTATTATAAATAGCAATAATAATTGATATAAAGTGATACCATCATGGTTTTGATTTATATTTTCCTAATGAAGAGTAATGCCAAGAAGCTTCATATGTTTGTTGTCATTTTTAACGTTTTATGGAGAAAAGTCTGAGTCTTTTGTCCATTTTGTGAGTTGGGGTATTTGTTTCAGTTGTTGAGTTGTAGGAATTTTTATATGTTCTGGATATTAATCCCTTAACAGAAATATGATTTAAAACTGTTTCTATTATTCTGTGAGTTGTGTTCTCACTCCACTTATAATGTAATTAGACGCACTGAGTTTTTAATTTTGATGAGGTCCAATTTATGTATTTTATCTTTTGTTGCCTGTGTTTTTAATGTCTCATCCAAGACATTGCCAAACCCAATGTTATGAAGATATTCTCCTCTAATTTCTTCTAAGAGTTTCACGTCTTATGTTTAGGTATTTAATCCATTTTGATATAACTTATTTGTATGGCATAAGGTAAAGGTTTGACTTCATTTTTGCATGTGGTTATCCAGTTTGTTTACTACAACTTATTAAGGAAACACGTTTTCTCCATTGAATGGCTTTGGCACCCAACTTAAAATTAATTGACTATATATTCAAGGGTTTAATTCTTGTTTCTACTATTCTCTTCCATTGATGTTTGTGCTTATACCAGCAGCATACTTTTTTTTATTGCTGTAGCTTTGCAGTAAGTTTTAAAATCAGAAAGTGTGGGTCCTCCAACTTGTTCTAATTTTTGAAGATTTTTTGGCTATTCATGGTTCCTTGACATGCCATATGAATTTTAGATTTTTTTTAATTCTGCAAAAAAAAAAAAAAAACCAACCCATAGAGAGTTAATAAGGATTGCACTCAATCTGTAGATAACTTTGGCTAGTGTGATCATCTCAACAATATTATCAGCTAATCCACAAACATGGAATGTTTATTTATGTCTCTTTAATTTCTTTTAGTGATGAATTACAGTTTTTAGTAACAAAGTCTTTTACTAACTTGGTTGAATTTACCCCTGTTGTTTTTTTTTCCTATTCATACTATTTTTTTTTTAGTTTGTCAAATTTATTTATTTTTTTTCAATATATGAAATTTATTGTCAAATTGGTTACCATACAACACCCAGTTCTCATCCCAAAAGGTGCCCTCCTCAATACCCATCACCCACACTCCCCTCCCTCCCACCCCCAATCAACCCTCAGTTTGTTCTCAGTTTTTAAGAGTCTCTTATGCTTTGGCTCTCTCCCACTCTAACGTCCTTTTTTTTTCCTTCCCCTCCTCCATGGGTTTCTGTTAAATTTCTCAGGGTCCACATAAGAGTGAAAAACATATGGTATCTGTCTTTCTCTGTATGGCTTATTTCACTTAGCACCACACTCTCCAGTTCCATCCATGTTGCTACAAAGAGCCGTATTTCATTCTTTCTCATTGTCACATAGTACTCCATTGTGTATATAAACCACAATTTCTTTATCCATTCATCAGTTGATGGACATTTAGGCTGTTTCCATAATTTGGCTATTGTTGACAGTGCTGCTATAAACATTGGGGTACAAGTGCCCCTATGCATCAGTACTCCTGTATCCCTTGGGTAAATTCCTAGCAGTGCTATTGCTGGGTCATAGGGTAGGTCTATTTTTAATTTTTTGAGGAACTTCTACACTGTTGTCCAGAGTGGCTGCAGCAGTTTGCATTCCCACCTTCAGTGCAACAGGGTCCCGTTTTTCAACATCCTCTCCAGCATCTATAGTCTCCTGATTTGTTCATTTTGGTCACTCTGACTGGCATGAGGTGATATCTGAGTGTGGTTTTGATTTGTATTTCCCTGATGAGGAGTGACGTTGAGCATCTTTTCATGTGCCTGTTGGCCATCTGGATGTCTTCTTTAGAGAACTGTCTATTCATGTTTTCTGCCCATTTCTTCACTGGGTTATTTGTTTTTTGGGTGGGGAGTTTGGTGAGCTCTTTATAGACTTTGGATACTAGCCCTTTGTCTGATATGTCATGTGCAAATAGCTTTTCCCATTATGTTGGTTGCCTTTTAGTTTCGATGGTTGTTTCCTTTGCTGTGCAGAAGCTTTTTATCTTCATAAGGTCCCAGTAATTCATTTTTGCTTTTAATTCCCTTGCCTTTGGGGATGTGTCGAGTAAGAAATTGCTACGGCTGAGGTCAGAGAGGTCTTTTCCTGCTTTCTCCTCTAGGGTTTTTTAATGGTTTCCTGTCTCACATCAGGTCCTTTATCCATTTTGAGTTTGTTTTTGTGTGTGGTGTGAGAAAGTGGTCTAGTTTCAATCTTCTCCATGTTTCTGTCCATTTCTCCCAGCACCATTTGTTAAAGAGACTTTCTTTTTTCCATTGGATGTTCTTTCCTACTTTGTCAAATATTAGTTGGCCACACGTTTGTGGGTCTAGTTCTGGGGTTTCTATTCTATTCCATTGGTCTATGTGTCTGTTTTTGTGCCAATACCATGCTATCTTGATGATGACAGCTTTGTAGTAGAGGCTAAGGTCTGGGATTGTGATGCCTCCTGCTTTGGTCTTCTCCTTCAAAATTCCTTTCGCTATTCGGGGCCTTTTGTGGTTCGACATGAATTTTAGGATTGCTTGTTCTAGCTTCGAAAATAATGCTGGTGCAATTTTGATGGGGATTGCATTGAATGTGTAGATAGCTTTGGGTAGTATTGACATTTTGACAATATTTATTCTTCCAATCCATGAGCATGGAATGTTTTTCCATTTCTTTATATCTTCCTCAGTTACCTTCATAAGCTTTCTATAGTTTTCAGCATACAGATCTTTTACATCTTTGGTTAGATTTATCCCTACGTATTTTATGCTTCTTGGTGCAATTGTGAATGGGATCAGTTTCTTTATTTGTCTTTCTGTTGCTTCATTATTACTGTATAAGAATGCAATTGATTTCTGTACATTAATTTTGTATCCTGCAACTTTGCTAAAGTCATGTATTAGTTCTGGCAGACTTTTGGTGGAGTCTATAGGATTTTCCATGTATAATGTCATGTCATCTGCAAAAGCGAAAGCTTGACTTCATCTTTGCCAATTTTGATGCCTTTGATTTCCTTTTGTTGTCTGATTGCTGATGCTAGCACTTCAAACCCTGTGTTAAACAACAGCGGTGAGAGTGGACATCCCTGTCGTGTTCCTGATCTCAGGGGGAAAGCTCTCATTTTTTCCCCATTGAAGATGATATTAGCTGTGGGGTTTTCATAAATGGCTTTTATGATGCTTAAGTTTTTCCTTCTATCCCAACTTTCTCGAGGGTTTTTATTAAGAAAGGATGCTGAATTTTTTCAAATGATTTTTTTTCATCGATTGACAGGATCATATGGTTCTTATCTTTTCTTTTATTGATGTGATATATCACATTGATGTATTTACGAATGTTGAACCAGACCTGCCGCCCAGGAATGAATACTACCTGATCACGGTGAATAATTCCTTTTATATGCCGTTGAATTCGATTTGCTACTATCTTATTGAGAATTTTTGCATCCATATTCATCAGGGATATTGGCCTGTAGTTCTCTTTTTTTTTCTGGGTCTCTGTCTGGTTTAGGAATCAAAGGAATACTGGTTTCATAGAATGAGTCTGTATGTTTTCCTTCGCTTTCAATTTTTGGGAATAGCTTGAGAAGGATAGGTATTATCTCTGCTTTAAACGTCTGGTAGAACTCCCCTGGGAAGCCGTCTGGTCCTGGACTCTTATTTGTTGGGAGATTTTTGATGACTGATTCAATTTCTTCACTGGGTATGGGTCTTTTCAAGCTTTCTGTTTCCTCCTCATTGAGTTTTGGAAGTGTGTGGGTGTTTAGGAATTTTTCCATTTCTTCCAGGTTTTCCAGTTTGTTGGTATATAATTTTTCATAGTATTCCCTGATAATTGCTTGTATCTCTGAAGGATTTGTTGTAATAATTCCATTTTCATTCATGATTTTATCTATTTGGGTCGTCTCCCTTTTCTTTTTGAGAAGCCTGGCTAAGGTTTATCAATTTTGTTTATTTTTTCAAAAAACCAACTCTTGGTTTCGTTGATCTGATCTATAGTTTTTTTAGAATCTATATCGTTTACTTCTGCTCTGATCTTTATTATTTCTATTATTTTCTAGGTTTAGGCTGTCTTTGCTGTTCTGCTTCTATATCCTTTAGGTGTGCTGTTAGATTTTGTATTTGGGATTTTTCCTGTTTCTTGAGATAGGCCTGGTTTGCAATGTATTTTCCTCTCAGGACTGTCTTTGCTGCATCCCAAAGCATTTGGATTGTTGTATTTTCATTTTTGTTTGTTTCCATATATTTTTAATTTCTTCTCTAATTGCCTGGTTGACCCACTCATTCTTTTTTTTTTTTTTTTT
>NW_024412402.1:25919981-25940540 GCF_014898765.1 Herpailurus yagouaroundi | reverse complement strand
GGTACTCTCGCTTTTATTTATTTTCTTTTTTTTATGTTTTTTTTTTTCAACGTTTACTTATTTTTGGGACAGAGAGAGACAGAGCATGAACGGGGGAGGGGCAGAGAGAGAGAGGGAGACATAGAATCGGAAACAGGCTCCAGGCTCCGAGCCATCAGCCCAGAGCCTGATGCGGGGCTCAAACTCATGGACCGCGAGATCGTGACCTGGCTGAAGTCGGACGCTTAACCGACTGCGCCACCCAGGCGCCCCGACCCACTCATTCTTTAGTAGGGTGTTCTTTAACCTCCATGCTTTTGGAGGTTTTCCAGACTTTTTCCTGTGGTTGATTTCAAGCTTCATAGCATTGTGGTCTGAAAGTATGCATGGTATGATCTCAATTATTGTATACTTATGAAGGGCTGTTTTGTGACCAGTATGTGATCTATCTTGGGCAATGTTCCATGTGCACTCGAGAAGAAAGTATATTCTGTTGCTTTGGGATGGAGAGTTCTAAATATATCTGTCAAGTCCATCTGATCCAATGTATCATTCAGGGCCCTTGTTTCTTTATTGACCGTGTGTCTAGATGATCTATCCATTTCTGTAAGTGGAGTGTTAAAGTCCCCTACAATTACCACATTATTATCAATAAGGTTGCTTATGTTTGTGAGTAATTGTTTTTTATATATTGGGGGCTCCTGTATTCGGTGCATAGACATTTATAATTGTTAGCTTTTCCTGATGGATAGACCCTGTGATTATTATATAATGTCCTTCTTCATCTCTTGTTACAGCCTTTAATTTAAAGTCTAGTTTGTCTGATATAAGTATGGCTACTCCAGCTTTCTTTTGGCTTCCACTGCCATGATAAATAGTTCTGCATCCCCTCCCTCTCAATCTGAAGGCGTGCTCAGGTCTTAAATGAGTCTCTTGTAGACAGCAAATACATGGGTCTTGTTTTTTTTTTTTTGTTTTTTTTTTGTTTTTTTTTTATCCATTATGATACCCTATGTCTTTTGGTTGGTGCATTTAGTCCATTTCCATTGTGTTATTATAGAAAGATATGGGTTTAGAGTCATTGCGATGTCCCTAGGTTTCATGCTTGTAGTGATGTCTCTGGAACTTTGTCTCACAGGATCCCCCTTAGGATCTCTTGTAGGGCTGGTTTAGTGGTGACGAATTCCTTCAGTTTTTGTTTGTTTGGGAAGACCTTTATTTCTCCTTCTATTCTAAATGACAGACTTGCTGGATAAAGGATTCTCGGCTGCATATTTTTTTCTGTTCATCACATTGAAGGTCTCCTGCCATTCCTTTATGGCATGCCAAATTTCAGTAGAGAGATCGGTCATGAGTCTTATAGGTCTCCCTTTATGTTAGAGCACATTTATCTCTACCTGCTTTCAGAATTTTCTCCTTATCCTTGTATTTTGCCAGTTTCACTATGATATGTCATGTAGAAGATCGATTCAAGTTGCATCTGAAGGGAGTTCTCTGTGTCTCTTGGATTTCAATGCCTTTTTCCTTCCCCAGATCACAGAAGTTCTCAGCTATTATTGCTTCAAGTACCCCTTCAGCACCTTTCCCTCTCTCTTCCTCCTCTGGGATACCAATTATGCATAGATTATTTCTCTTTAGTGCATCACTTGGTTCTCTAATTTTCCCCTCATACTCCTGGATTTTTTTATCTCTCTTTTTCTCAGCTTCTCCTTTTTCCATAATTTTTTCTTCTAGTCACCTATTATCTCCTCTGCCTCTTCAATCTGAGCCATGGTTGTCTCCATTTCATTTTTCACCTCATTGATAGCATTTTTTTAGCTCCTCCTGGCTGTTTCTTAGCCCCTTGATCTCTGTAGGAAGAGATTCTCTGCTGTCCTTTATACTGTTTTCAAGCCCAGCGATTAATTTTATGACTATTGTTCTAAATTCACTTTCTGTGATATTGTTAAATCATTTTTGATCAATTCGTTCGCTGTTGTTATTTCCTGGATGTTTTTCTGAGGGGAATTCTTCTGTTTTGTCATTTTGGATAGTCCCTGGAGTGGTGCGGGACTGCAGGGCACTTCCCCTGTGCTGTCTTGAATAACTTGCGTTGGTGGGCGGAGCCGCAGTCAGACCTGATGTCTGCCCCCAGCCCACCACTGGGGCCTCAGTCAAACTGGTGTGTACCTTCTCTTCCCCTCTCTTAGGGGCGTGATTCACTGTGGGGTGGCATGGCCCGTCTGGACTACTTGCACACTGCCAGGCTTGTGGTGCTGGGGATCTGGCATATTAGCTGGGGTGGATGGGCAAGGTGCACAGGGGCGGGAGGGGCAGGCTCAGCTCACTTTTCCTTTGGAGATCTGCTTCAGGAGGGGCCCTGCAGCACTGGGAGGAAGTCAGACCCGCCAGAAGGATGAATCTGCAGAAGCACAGCGTTGGGTGTTTGTGTGCTGCAAGCAAGTTCCCTGGCAGGAACTGGTTCCCTTTGGGATTTTGGCTGGGGGATGGGCGAGGGAGATGGCGCTGGCAAGCACCTTTGTCCCCCACCAAGCTGAGCTCAGTCATCCGTGGCTCAGCAAGGCTCCCTCCCATTGTTCTCCAGCCCTCCTCTTCTCCGAGCAGAGCTGTTAGCTTATAACCTTCCAGATGTCAAGTCCTGCTTGCTGTCAGAACACACTCCGTCCAGCCCCTCCACTTTTGCAAGCCAGACTCGGGTGCTCTGCTTTGCTGGTGGGCCACCCCTCCACCCTGGCTCCCTCCCGCCAGTCCACGGAGCACGCAATGCCTCACCACCCTTCCTACCCTCTTCCGTGGGCCTCTCATCTGCGCTTGGCTCCGGAGACTCCATTCTGCTAGTCTTCTGGCAGTTTCCTGGGTTATTTAGGCAGGTGTAGGTGGAATCTAAGTGATCAGCAGGACACGCGGTGAGCCCAGTGTCCTCCTATGCTGCCATCTTCCCAGGATCCTCCCTATTCCTACGATTATAGATGAATTTGTTTTCTTAATCTCCTTTCCAGGTTATTTATTGCTAGTGCATAGAAATACAAATTATTTTGTATGTTGATTTGTATTCTGAAAATTTGTTGAACTGTTATTAGTTTTAGGAGGTGTGTGAGTGTGTGTGTGTGTGTGTGTGTGTGTGTGTGTGTGTAATCACTAGGGTTTTCGACATATATGTTTGTGTTGTCTGCTAACAATGGTAACTTTATTTTTTTCTTTCCAATTTGGATGCCCCAACTTGGTTAATTTAAATGTGATGTTACCTCTGTGCTGGAAGGACCCTCCATCTAGATCATCTTAGTGAGATGCGAATGAAGTGGATAGATATGAAAGTCTTCTACAGAGCTGTAATGTTGAACTTGATCCCACATGGGAGCTCATGAGAACTATCCGGAGGTGGACAGTAATGGTCTGCTTTATCCTGTGCCTTCATCAAGCACACAACTCCAAACCTTTCACCCTTGCCTGCTTCATCTTTCCTCATTTCCTCACGTCTCAACTTTCTTCTCCATTATCTATGTATTAGTTTCTTACTGATGCTGCAAAAAATTGCCAAAAATTTAGTGGTTTGAAGCAACTGAAAAGTATTATCTTTAGTTCAGGAGATCAGAAGTATAAAATGCATCAGCAGAGCTGTGTTCCTTCTGAAAGCTCTAAAAGGAGAATCCATTTCCTTGATTTTTCCAGTTTCTGGAGGTTTTTCACACTGGCTTTTTTTTACCTAGATTATGCATTTAATGTTATTCCAGGTCTTTTTATGACTTGATAGTTCATTTCTCCTTATTACTGAACAATTTTCTATTGTCTGTATTACCATAGTTGGTTTATCCATTCAGCTACTGAAAAACATCACAGTTGCTTCCAAGTTCTGGCAATTATTGAATAAAGCTGCTGTAAATACCAGTGTGATTGCTAGATCATATAGTAAGAATATGTTGAGTTTTGAATGAAACTGCCAAAATGCCTCCTAAACTGGCTGTACCATTTTTAAATGTTTATTCATGTATTCATTTTAAGAGAGAGAAAGAGTACTCGTATATGTGCATGTCCATGAGTAAGGGCAGAGAAAGAGAATCCCAGGTAGTATCCACACTCCCTGACACAGGAATCCATCTCATAGACCATGAGATTATGAACTGAGCTGGAATTGACAGTTGGATATTTAACAGACTGAGCCAAGACACCCCTGTAACATTTTGTATTCCCACCAGTAATGAGTGAATCCTCATGTTGTTTCACATCCTCACTACCATTTGGTGCTGTCAGTGTTTTAGATTTTAGCCAGTGTTGTTTAAGTTTGAAATTCTCTAATGACATATGATGCTGTGTGTTTTTTCATATGCTTATTTGACATCCATGTATCTTCTTTGTTGAGTTCTGATCAGAATATATACTTATTTTTAATTGGGTTGCTTGTTTTCTTATTGTTTAATTTTAAAAGTTCTTTGTGGGGCACCAGGGTGGCTCACTTGGTCAAGCATTTGACTTCAGCTCAGGTCATGATCTCATGATTCGTGAGGTCTGTGCTGACAGCTCAGTGCTTGGAGCCTGCTTCAGATTCTGTGTCTCCCTCTCTCTCTGCCCATTCCCTACTCATTCTCTGTATCTCTCTCTCTCAAAAACAAATAAACATTGATAAAATTTTTTAAGATAAAAAATATAAGTTCTTTGTGTATTTTATATACCAGTTTTTGTTTTGTTTTGATTTGTTTTGTTCATACTATGTGTTTTGCAAAGCTGTTTCTCACAGACTGTGGCTAGTTTATATGTTTCTGAAAACTAATATGTCTTGTTTGGGACAAGACAATGTCTTGTCTGTTCATTTTTCCCATTTTCTACTGAGTTTATTGTATTACTGACTTGTAGGAGTTCTTCAAATATCCTGTCTACTACTTGTTTATTAGATATATATTTTGTGAATATTTTCTCATTTTCTGCCATATGTCTATACATTTTCTTAACAGTTTAGCTTAATGGGTAAAAAAATATACTTAATAAGGTCAACTATATTATTTTATAGTATATTGCCTCCTTTAACCTCTCTTAAAAAATCTTTAACTACCACCATGTCTCAAAAATAATTTTCTGTGTTTCTCTAAAGGCTTTATGATTTAGCATTAATGTTTAGGTCAATGGTATATTTAGACTTAATTTTGTGTATAGTGTATAGTACAGTAAGAGAAAAGAAGTATATAAACATAAAATACCCAGAATGACTGAGATTGTAGGCAAGGTGTATGTAGAGTCCAGTGAGGCCAAAACAGGCATGATTGAGGGATTATTTCATGAAGGTGACTTCAGAGCCGCGTCTTCAAGGATGAAAAAGATGTGGTGG
Organism: Herpailurus yagouaroundi; assembly: GCF_014898765.1. Classification (NCBI taxonomy): domain Eukaryota; kingdom Metazoa; phylum Chordata; class Mammalia; order Carnivora; family Felidae; genus Herpailurus; species Herpailurus yagouaroundi. The sequence continues at coordinate 25,935,244 of NW_024412402.1, read as the reverse complement.
GCAGATCAAGGGAAAAGGACATTTTTGGAGGAGAAAAAAAAACAGAGTGTAAAGGGAAAATATGGTGTGATCAAGGAACTTCAATAGTTTAGTGAACCACAAACTGTGTTTGGTAGGGGCAGGGGAGGGAAGGCAGGGTTTGAGGCAGTATTTGAGGTGTATCTGAAGTGGTGAATCTTAGGGCTTGTCATCTCTCTCTTAATAAGATGCCACATTCTTAGCATATGATTTTTTTTTACCTCTAGCCCCACCCTTCCATGATGGATTTACCCATTTCAGCTCACATTGAGCCATAATGGGCCCAAAGTAGGTCAGTTTCCCCTTTACTTGTGATTTCACTGTGCTGTCCTACTTCCTCTACTGAGACTCCCAGCAAAGGAGAATAATTCCCACAGAGGTTCTAGGCTCTGGGAAGAGAAATCTCTGTCTGGCTTCTGAGACCAGGAAAACAGAAATCTCACCCTCTCATTTCAGAATCATTGTGAGCTGGCAGTAAAATAAATTAAACACATATAGAGTAGTTAATGCAATATCTTCATATATCAAATCGATTCCTAAACAAAATTGTGTGGTCTTTTATTTATGGTGGAACACAGTGGAGGTGAAGAAAATTGTGGGTAACAAAAAGACAAAGTACTCCAATGTCCTTAATTTTCTGGGCTTAAAAAAAAACATGCAGAATGATGTTTGTTGCATGCTGCCAACAGATTTAGCATTCATTCTGAATGATTGGTATGAAATTAAAGGCTTTGCTGTAAATTTTTCATAATTTATTTATTTCAATAGTTTTTTTTTTACTTGTATTAAATGCATATATCAAATGCAATGCTATTAGCAGAGAACCAGCTCTGTAATACACGGAGAAGATTTCTTTCAGAGATTTCTAATGACATTTCAAGACACAGCATAGCAAGGGATAAGGAGACAGAAAGTGGGAGAGAGATGAAAAGCAGGAAAAAAGAGGATATAGGATAACAGGAGAGGCTGACACTGGCTGCTCTAAAGGAAAAGAAGGTGGAGTCATTTTCAGAAAGATAGTGAACTTTCCCCAACTGGGGCAGGATTGTTTGTCTGTTAGTTGTGCAGAGTACTTACTACTGTGTAAGGCACAGTGTTTAAGTGAAATAAATATTTGGTGAGTTCCAACAGTTGGGGCAGAAGGAGAGGAAAGGAGAGCAAAGCTGGAGCCCAAGCCAGGGAGGAGAGTAGGGCTGCAGTTGAGGGTGAAGTGGAATGAGGAACAGAGAAGCACAAATAAAGTGGGAAAGAAAACAAGAGACAGAAGAGGGTAGGAAAGAAGGATGAAATAAGGAAGGATAAAGCTAACAGAGACAAATAGGGGGGAAGGGGAGGAAGAAAACAAGACAGGGGTTTGATCACATTCCCACAGATTAGGGCATCCTCACGGGTCACCTCATGAGGACGTGCTAACCTCAAGCCCCTGAAGCCTGGGATTCCCACCCATTCCCTTAGCTTAAAGGTGCTGTGATTGTACAAGCCAGCCTGTGCCTCATGCAGTTCTGCATGAACTTGGAGATTAGACATGATGAACTTGCTCCAGTAGGACCACAGACCAGATGGTGATGGGGACCCTATGCTGGTGCCTGAGGGCCAGGTACAGTCACCTCTGCTCTGGGAGGGAAAGACAGCGAAATTGTAGGGATTGAACCCACCTCCAACTCCACTCCACACAATGGGCATGTGAAAATCAAGGACACAATTGGAGGAAGCAAGGAAGCAAGAAGAGTGTCCACACAGCAGGCACCCCCTTTCTCTTACAATCTAGTGTGTAGAGGAAAAGGGATAAGAAATTGTTACACACCTGTCACATACCAGACTCTGTGCTAGGTGCTTCGTAAAATTGTGTAACCTGCAGAACTATGTGAAACAAGTAATGTTATCCTTATTTTTATACATAAGTAAACTAAGGTTCAGAGAGTCTTCGTACCTTCCCCAAACCATAAGTGATAAAGTGAGGATTAAGACAAGTATGTAAGGAACATAACATAAGGTAAAGCTCTACTCATACTTCTTTGTGACCAAAAGCACAGTACAGTGCCTGTGAAATTATAAGATTCTCAATAAATATTTATTGAATGAATAAGTAAAGTAATATAAGTACCTAAGCAACTCTAAGGTGAAGGGATATTACGTTTGATTATAGAGAACTAAGGAGATGCCATGGAACTGGTGACATATACAGTGTTCTTTTAAGGATACACAGATTGTGATGAGCAGGGATGCTCTGGGGCCAGAAAGGGGAAAAAAATCTAGGTACAAGATGGACCCAAATTTATCTGTATGATAAGTCCCTGCTGCCAATCCTCTAGTTTGATTAGGTCACACTAATTTGTTTTCCCAAACTACACGGCAGATGACATTTATCAGCCCTGTTCTGCACACTGTATTTTAGACAGATGTGAACAGGATGAATACAGAGAGTGCACACTTATTTAATTATGGATGACATAGCCTGTTATGGGTCACTAATAGATTGGATAACAAAGTAAGGATTCAAAAATAATTTTTAAAATATGGGCTAAAGCCAATAGCTGACATTTACAGAGATAAATGTGGAGTCATTTATTCAATAAACATTATGGAGGGCACCTGGGTTTTAAGACCCTTGCTCATTCTTGGGGATGTAGAGAAGCTAATATTTGAGCAGAGTTGTCAAGAAACAAAGAGGTTTTTTTTTTGAAGAAGAAGATGGGATAAAGCACTCTAGGAAGAAAGAATGATATCAGTAAGTCATGGAGGCGCAGAAGATACATAATGTTTTGGGGAGGGTGAATGGTTTATTTCATGTATAAATGTGTACTGAACCCCACCCACATGCCAGGCAAGAAATAGATGCTGGGAACACAACAGAGAGATAACTCACAGATTTTGGATGGACTTGTGCTAATTGCTATAAAGTAACAGAGTAACAGAGTGATTAGGAGAGATTAAAAGTATGGGGGTGCTTCCTTTTTTAATGTAATTTATTGTCAAGTTGGTTAACATACATTATATATAGTGTGCTCTTGGTTTTGGGGGTAGATTCCCATGATTCATCGCTTACATACAACACCCAGTGCTCACCCCAACAAGTGCCCTCCTTAATACCCATCACCCATTTTCACCTCTCCCCAGCCCCACCACCATCAACCTTCAGTTTGTTCTCTATATTTAACAGTCCCTTATGGTTTTCATCCCTCTCTGTTTGAAACTATTTTTCCCCTTCCCTTCCCCCATGGTCTTCTGTTAGGTTTCTCAAGGTTCACATATGAGTGAAAATATATGGTATCTATATTTCTCTACCTGACTTATTTCACTTAGGATAATATCCTCCAGTTCCATTCATGTTGCTGCAAATGGCAGGATTTCATTCTTTCTCATTGCCAGGTAGGATTCCATTGTATAAATGAACCACATCTTTATCCATTCATCAGTTGATGGATATATAGTCTCTTTCCATAATTTGGATATTTTTGAAAGCTTTGCTATTGTTGAGTTATAGGATAGTTCTATTTTTAGTTTTTTGAAGAACTTCCACACTGTTTTCTAGAGTGCACCAGTTTGCATTCACACCAACTGTGCTTTCTCCACATCTTCGCCAGCATCTGTTGTTTACTGAGTTGTTAATTTTAGCCACTCTGACCAGTATGAGGTGGTATTTCAATGTGGTTTTGGTTTGTATTTCCCTGATGATTAGTGATGTTGAGCATCTTTTCATGTGTCTGTTGGACATCTGGATGTCTTCTTAGGAAAGTGTCTATTCATGTCTTCTGTTTTCTTTGGAAAAAATGTCTATTCATGTCTTTGTTGATCAACAAAACTTACAGTGCAGAAGTTTTTTTTTTATTTAAAAATATTTTTTTAACGTTTATTTATTTTTGAGACAGAGAGAGACAGAGCATGAACGGGGGAGGGTCAGAGACAGGGGGACACAGAATCTGAAACAGGCTCCAGGCTCTGAGCTGTCAGCACAGAGCCCGACGTGGGGCTCAAACTCATGGGCCGCGAGATCATGACCTGAGCCGAAGTCAGCCGCTTAAATGACTGAGCCACCCAGTCGCCCCTAGTTTTTTTTTTTTTTTAATCTTGATGAGGTCCCAATAGTTCATTTTTGCTTTTAATTCCCTTGCCTTTGGAGATGTGTTGAGCAAGAAATTGCTGCAGCTGAAGTCAAAGAGGGTTTTGCCTGTTTTCTCCTCTAGGGTTTTGATGGTTTCCTTCCTCACATTTAGGCCTTTCACCCATTTTGAGTTTATTTTGTGTATGGTGTAAGAAAATGGCCTAGTTTCATTCTTCTGCATGTTGCTGCCCAGTTCTCCCAGCACCATTTGTTAAAGAGACTGTCTTTTTTCCATTGAATACTGTTTCCTGACTTGTCAAAGATTAGTTGGCCATACATTTGTGGGTCCAATTATGGGGACTATATTCTATTCCATTGGTCTTTGTGTCTGTTTTTGTGCCAATACCATACTGCCTTGATGATTACAGCTTTGTAGTGAAGGCTAAATTCTGGGATTGTGATGTCTCCTACTTTGGTTTTCTTTTTCAACATTACTTTGGGTATTTGGGGTCTTTCGTGGTTCCATACAAATGTTAGGATTTTTTTGTTCTAGCTTTGAGAAGAATGCTGGTGTAGTTTTGATTGGGATTGCATAAATGTGTAGATTTATTTGGGTAGTATTGACATTTTCATAATTTTTATTCTTCCAATCCATGTGCGTGCAATGTTTTTCCATTTCTTTGTGACTTCTTCAATTTCCTTCATAAGATTTCTATAGTTTTCAGCATACAGATCTTTTACATCTTTGGTTAGGTTTATTCCTAGGTTTTGTAGTTCTTGGTGCACTTATAAATGGGATTTATTTCTTGATTTCTCTTTCTGTTGCTTCATTATTGGTGTATAAAAATGCAACTGATTTGTGTACATTGATTTTGTATCCTGTGGCTTTGCTGAATTCATGTATCAGTTCTAGTAGCTTTTTGGTGGAGTCTTTCGGGTTTTCCATGTAGAGTATCATGTCATCTGCAAAAAGTGAAAATTTGACTTCTTCTTTGACAATTTGGATGTTTTTATTTCATTTTGTTTCCTGATTGCTGAAGCTAGGACTTCCAACACTGTGTTAAACAGCAGTGGTGAGAGTGGACATCCATGTCATGTTCCTGATCTCAGTGGGAGGCTCTCAGTTTTCCCCCATTGAGAATCATATTAGCTGTGGGCTTTTTGTATATGGCTTTTATGACATTTAGGTATGTTCCTTGTGTCCCAACTTTATTGAGGGTTTTTATTATGAAGGATGCTCTATTTTGTCAAATGCTTTTTCTGCATCTATTGACAGGATCATATGGTTCTTACCCTTTCTTCTATTAATGTGATGCATCACATTGATTGATTTGTGATATTGAACAACCCTGCCAATATGAATCCCACTTGATCATGGTGAATAATTCCTTTAATATACTGTTGAATTGATTTGCTAGTATCTTGTGAGAATGTTTGCATCCATGTTCATCAGGGATATTAGCCTGTAATTCTCCTTTTTGAGGGTGTCTGTCTGATTTGGGAATAAAGGTAATGCTGCTTCAAAGAATGAGCCTGGAAGTTTCCTTCTCTCTTTCTTTTCTTTTTCTTTTTTATATATTATTATTATTATTATTTTGGAACAGCTTGAGAAGGGTAGGCATTAACTCTTCTTTAAATGTCTGGTAAAATTCACCTAGGAAGCCATCTGGCCCAAGAATCTTATTTGTTGAGCGATTTTTGATAATTGATTCAATTTCTTCACAACTTATGGGTCTGTTCAAGTTTTCTGTTTCTTCCCGTTTGAGTTTCAGTGGTGTGTGGGTGTTTAGGAATTTGTTCATTTCTTCCAGGCTGTCCATTTTGTTGGCATATAATTTTTCATAGTATTCCCTGATAATTGCTTTTATTTCTGAGGGATTTGTTATAATAAATCCCTTTTTGTCTGTGATTTTATCTATTTGGTTCCTCTCTCTTTTCTTTTTGAGAAACCTGGCTAGAGGTTTATCTTTTTTAATATATTTTTAAAAAAACAACTCTTAGTTCCATTGATCTGCCTACTGTTTTTTTTAGATTCTATATTGTTTATTTCTGCTCTGATGTTTATTATTTCTTTTCTTCTGCTGGGTTTGGTGTGTCTTGCTGTTCTTCTATTTCCTTTAAGTGTGCTGTTAGACTCTGTATTTGAGATTTTTCTTGTTTCTTGAGATAGGCCTGGATTGCAATGTATTTTCCTATCAGGACTGCCTTCACTGCATCCCAAAGCGTTTGGATTGTTGTATTTTCATTTTTAATTGTTTCCATATATCTTTTAAGTTCTTCTCTAATTGCCTGGTTGACCCATTCATTCTTTTGTAGTATGTTCTTTAACCTCCATGCTTTTTGAGGTTTTCCAGACTTTTTCCTGTGGTTGATTTCAAGTTTCATAGCATTGTGATCTGAAAGTGTGCATGGTATGATCTCAATTCTTTTATATTATTGAAGTCTGCTTTGTGACCCAGTATGTGATGTATCTTGGAGAATGTTCCATGTGCACTCAAGAAGAAAGTCTATTCTATTGCTTTGGGATGCAAAGTTCTAAATATATCTGTCAAGTCCATCTGGTCAATGTATCACTCAGGGTCATTGTTTCTTTATGGATTCTGTGTCTACATGATGTGTCCATTGTTTTAAGTGGAGTATTAAAGTCCCCTGCAATTACCACATTCTTATCAATAAGGTTGCTTATGTTTGTGAGTAATTGTTTTTTATATTTTGGGGCTCCTGTATTCAGCACATAGACATTTACAATTGTTAGCTCTTCTTGATGGATAGACCCTGTGATTATTATATAATGCCCTTCTTCATCTGTTACAGCCTTTAATTTAAAGTCTAGTTTGTTTGATATAAGTATGGCTACTCCAGCTTTCTTTTGACTTCCAGTGGCATGATAAATAGTTCTCCATCCCCTCACTCTCAATCTGAAGGTGTCCTCAGGTCTAAAATGGGTCTATTGCAGACAGCATATAGACGGATCTTTGTTTGTTTGTTTGTTTGTTATTAATTAATTCTGATACCCTATGTCTTTTGATTGGAGAATTTAGTTGATTTACATTCAGTGTTATTATTGAAAGATACGGGTTTAGAGTCATTGTGATATCTGTAGGTATCATGCGTGTAGTGATGTCTCTCGTACTTTGTGATCCTTGCCACATTTTGTTCACAGAGTCCCCCTTAGGATCTTTTGTAGAGCTGGTTTAGTGGTGATGAATTCCTTTAGTTTTTGTTTTTTTGGGGAAAACTTTTATCTATCTTTCTATTCTGAATTACAGGCTTGCTGGATAGAGGATTCTTGGCTGCATACTTTTCCTGTTCATCACATTGAAGATTTCCTGCCTTTCCTTTCTGCCAAGTTTCAGCAGATAGGTCTGCTACCACCCTTATGTATCTACATTTGTATGTTAAGGCCTGTTTATCCCTAGCTGCTTTCAGAATTCTCTCTTTATCCTTGTATTTTGCCAGTTTCACTATGATATGTCATGCAGAAGACTGATTCAAGTTATGTCTGAAGGGAGTTCTGTATGCCCCTTGGATTTCAATGTCTGTTTCCTTCCCCAGATTGGGGAAGTTCTCAGCTATGATTTATTCAAGTACACCTTCAGCTCCTTTCTCTCTCTCTTCTTTTTCTGGAATTCATATGATACAGATATTGCTCCATTTGATTGCATCACCTAGTTCTCGAATTCTCCTCTTTTGACCCTGGATGTTTTTTAACTCTCTTTTTCTTAGTTTCCTCTTTTTCCATAATTTTATATTCTAATTCACTTATTCTCCCCTCTGCCTCTTCAATCCATGGTGTGGCCACCTCCATCTTATTTTTCCCTCATTTATAGCATTTTTCAATTCATTATGACTATTTTTTAGTTCCTTGATCTGTGCAGTAATAGATTCTCTGCTCTCATACCTTTTTCAAGCCCAGCGATTAATCTTATGACTATTATTCTAAATTCTTGTTAAGTTATATTGCTTATATCTGTTTTGATAAATTCTTTAGTTTTCACTTCTTCCTGGAATTTCTTTTGAGGGGAATTCTTCCGTTTCATAATTTTGACTAGTTTTCTGTCCCTTATGAGTTCTAAAAGCTTGTTGTGCATTCTGCACCTGCAAGCATTGCTATATTAAAGGGGGGCGGTCATACACTGTCCAGGGCCTGGCCCTTCAGGAGGTGTTTTATGGAGTGTTACTTGGTCTCTGTTTCTGATACTTTGGTTATTGTATTTATCTACTGGTAGTGATGATTTGGACCCTCCATGAGGTGTGCTTTGCTTTTTTTCCTTGAAGTCGCCCTGGAAAGGAAAACAGACAAAAAAAAAAAAACAGGAAATAAAGATATGCAAACACACAGACATGTAAAACAAACAAACAGACAAACACACACACACAAACACATACACAAAATCCAGAAGCAAAAAACCAGAAAAACCAGCTACAAGTAAAGAACAGGGTGGAGGTGATGCTGATGGAAGAGCATATACAAAGAAAGGAAACAGGGGCGGGGACAAAGAGAAAATAAACATTGACTGGGCAGAGAGACTAAATGGCTTAATCCAGAGAGAGAGAAAGGAAATTAAAAAAAGAGGAGGGGGGAAAAAACGAAGATGAAGTTGCCCAGACAGATACCCAATAAGTTATCTCTGATTATTCCAGAGAGAGAGAAAAGAAAGTATACAAGGAGGTGTAGAACATGTATCAAGAGACTGGATTAAATATGTCTGTTTGAACAGACCAACAACCAGAGTAACCAGCCTAGAGGAAGGAAGAGATAGGAAGGGAGAATATATCTAAATAACAAGACTTGTCCTGGAATTAATCCAGGCTATGCAGTGTCACTGGTATGGATGATGGAGCAATCTGATTCCACAGCATCTATCCAGCTTCAGCACATATGCAGTTACCTGGTGCGGAAGGGCCTGGTTTGGTGTAGGCTGGTCCCACCTCTACTGTGGGCTATATATCTGACTAATCCCTGAGGCCCCGCCTTGGTGGCAGGGGCAGAAATGGTGATCCCCCAGTCTCTTCTTTAGGGACGTGGTAAACTCAGTTTGAGTCGCCTTCACTGTGCCATGGGTGCAGATGGGGCAGTTCTTCTTGCTCCATTGACTCCCCTGACCTGGGGTTTGCCTAGGATTCAAAGTCCTGCTCTGTGCATTCTGGCACTGGGGAAGCACCTCTCAGTGTGGCCCAATATATGGTCCTGCCTGGCTTTGTCTGTTCCACAGCACTTCAGGGAGGACCGCCTTTTCCTACTGTGGACTGTGCCACTGACCTCACAGCAAAGCCCAGTGGCAGATGCAGGCAGGCTTTGTTCTGTCCCACTGTACTCCAAAAGGGAACTGCTTTCTCCTACTGTGGCCTACACCCTCACCCCTGCCACTGAGCCTGGGGATGACAGACGCAGGCAGGCTTTTTCCTATACTGCAACACTCCAGGGAGTGGACCACTTTCTTCTACTGCAGACTGAGCCCCTGACTTACCACCAAATCTGGGGTAGGCTCCCCTCTTCCCCAGGTGTGCAAACAGGGCAGCTGGCCCCAGTCCAAAGAAAACCCTGCAGTTAGAGATGGGATCCCTTCCAGTCCCAGTCTGAGGTTTATCTCTTGTCCAGATACAGTCTTACACTTCCCCAGCAGCTCTTTCTCTTCCCTTTGGCTCTCTGCAAAAGGGGATCCCTCCCCTCCATGCCTATGTGGCCTGTTTTATCTTCCCCAGTTTGCAATCACCCACCTATAGCCCATCAAGGATGTCCTGGTGTCTCCCTTTTAGTCTCAGCCTCTTCTCCTCCAAGACTCTTGGGGTTCAGTCATTTGGCTTCAGCACTTCTTTGTTTGAGAGATGTGGGAAGTATGGATTCCCCTACTTCTCCACCATGTTGGCCCTTTCTCCCAGATTTTTTTCTTCTATACTTTTTTTAAGCCCAGCAATTAATCTTATGACTGTTATTCTAAAGTCTTGGTCAAACATATTGTTTTTATCTGTTTTGAGCAATTCTTTAACTATCATATCTTCCTGGAATTTCTTTTGAGGGGAATTCTTCCGTTTTGCCATTTTGACTAGTTTTCAGTCCCTTATGTGTTTTAATAGCTTGTATACTTCCTGCACTTGTGAGCACTACTATATTAATAAAGGGATCATACACTGTCCAGGGCCTGGCCCTTCAGCAGGTGTTTTTGGAGTGTGTTACATTTCTCTGTTGTTGTGACTCTGGTTGCCTTATCTCCCTACTTGTAGAGGTGTTTTGTGCCCTCTACTTGATGTGCTTTGATTTGTTCATTGAAGTAACCCTGGTTAAAAAAAAAAATTAAAAGGTGGTGGTGGTGGTGGAAGGAGCTTTATCCCATACAAAGAGACAAATGCAAAAGTAAAAAGCAAAAAGCAAAAAAAAAAAAAAAAAAAAAAAAAAGCAGATTGGCCAGGCAGAGAAACTATATGGCTTAACCCAGAGAGAGAGGGGAAAATAAAGAAGGAGATACAGAAGAGTTGTAAAGATAATAAATTAAGTATCTTTGTTTAAACAAACTAACAACCATAATAACCAGATTAGAGAAGGGAAGAAATAAGAAGAAAAAGAAGAAGAAGAACACACACACGTGTGTGTGTGTGTGTGTGTGTGTGTGTGTGTGTATAATAAGAATTGACCAAGAATTAAATCAGAAAATGTAAAACTTCTGGGTGCCTTGGAACTTGTGGCTACACTGGCCTGGAGGAGGAGCTGTCTGGTTGGTCAGCGTCAATCTTGCTCTGTTAGATCACAGGTATCAGGCAGAAGGGCGTGGATTGGTGTAGGCGGGTCCCACCTCCACTGTGGCCCCTTGTCTGTTCTCTGAAGCCCCACCTTATTGGTGATGTGGAGAAAAATGGCAACTTTCCAGTCTTTCCTCCCTGACCGGATGTTGCAAACCACTCAGTTCAGGATGTCTTCACAAGGCTGTGTGGGCGTGAGCAGGCCAGTTTTTCACACTCCACAGTCTCCGGTGTCTCCCAGGCACTGGGCTGCGATTCAAAACCCTGATGTGTTAAAGGATACCACTCCGTGTACCTGGTTCTGGGGAAGAGCTACTCTGCCCAGCCAATAAAGGGCCTCTGGCTGGCAGGGTGCAAGCAGGGTTCTTTGTCTTTGGAATGGCTCTTTTTCTTCTTCCCACAGCACTGAAGGGAGAGGATTGCTTTCTCTGACAACAGACCACAACTCTGAGCTGGTTACTGAACCCAGGGCTGGCTCCCCTCCTCCCCAGGTATATGAACAGGGCAACCTGCCCTGGTCTGGAGAAAGCTCTGCAGTTAGAAATTGGATCTTTCTCCGTTTTTTTCTGATCGTCAATCTGTTTCTTTTCTTGTCTAAATACAATCATGCATTTCCACAGCCTCTCCTTCTCTTCCTTTTGTCTCTCTGCAGAAGGGGATCCCCGTCCTCCGTGTCTATGCCACGCATTTTACCTCTTGCAGCTCACCATAAGGCACCTATGGCCTGACCAGTTGTCCCTGTGGGCCCCTAGGAGTCTCTGTCACTCTGCAGCCCTGACTCTTGGAATTCCAAGTCCTCTGGCCTCAACACTGCTCTGTTTGAGGGACTAGGGAACTTCAGGTCCCCCTACCTCTCCACCATGTTGGCTGCCCGAAGGTCTGGGGATGCTTCCTTTTGACAAAGATAGAGGGGGCAAGGAGGGTGACCAGAATTCCAGGGTATCCACGATGTTTCTGTGTCAGCACTGAAAATCCAGCATCCAGGGCCCTGAGTCTAGGCATACTGGGTGGTTATTTATGCTAGCAGAGAAGATTTCTCAGAGGAGGTAGCAGCTAAACTGAGACATCATAGATGCCAGTGGGTCAGTTTTTCAAAGACCTGGGGACAGTTTTACAGATGAGTAGTCAGTGTGTCTATAGGCCTTCCAGAGCATTTTCCATATGCATCGTTATAAAGTTTTGCTCTCTCTTAAGCCCCTAGCTTTAACCTATAGGCATCAGGACATCTGTCAGCAGGTGGCTTCACTGACCTTGACGGGCTTTTGTAGGACCTTAGATGTGTGTAGTAGACATTGCCTTCAGGAGGCTTGCAGCCTCTCAAAGGCAGTGTGTCCAAAAGATCATTCTCTTATCCAGGTATTTCTCTCAGGTTCCTAATAGCAATGATACAACACTGTCTAATCTTATGCTCTGGCACTGCTATCTTTCCCTGCACTAGTGGTGGGGTTCTGTGGGTGGCTCTCCCTATAGGCCCTCACTCTTGCTCCTCCACCTTGATGGCAGACTGCTTCTCTGTCTTTCTATTTCCCCATGTCCCCCTCCCACACATTCTCTATAATGCACACAGACAGGTCCTGAAAGCCCAGCCTAGAGCCTGACAAAGTCTGGTAACTTTTGGTTGTTACCATTGTCACCGTTAAAAGGAAAACTAGGCCATGACATGCCCTGGCTTCAGCTCTTTCTAAGGTTCTCTTCTTCCTTCATGGTGAAGCCCACAATTCTGTTCCCTGACTGTATTTTCAGTTCCTTTTACCACTCTGTCCCACACCTTCCCTTTCTGCCCAAGTTTCTTGTGGTGTCACCTTATCTTTGATATCCTACACCTTCATTATCTTGATCTTTCTATAGGAAACTCCCCCTCCTGGCTAACTCCTCATCTACCAGGGCTCAGCCAAGTTGTCTCCTCTTTAGTGAGGGCATCCCTGTCCATCCCAGTCTGTGCTGCTCCACTAAGACAGCCCTGGAGTTTCCAGAGGTGATGTGCCCTGTCTTACCAGCGGAGGGCACTCTCCAGGTCTTATTGACATTTGCAACTCCAGCACCGGGCACAGCTCAAAGCATGTAGTAGATGCTTAGGAAATGTGTGCCGAATTAGTGAGGACTTTCTTCAGTGGCAGAGAGGCTCTTTTCCTTCCCATTGTCTTCCTTTAGCAAGTTTTTCTCCCACATTCATAGCTCAAGTTCTTTTTCACAAAGCTTTCCTAACTCTGCTTCCAAACCCAGGAGAAATTCCTAACCCCTCCTTTCCTCGGCCTCCCAGCTCCTAATTCTTTCTGCTGCTGCAGCACTTACCTCTTTGCTTATTTGAAAATTGCTTGCATTTTTGTCTTTAGGCTGCTCTGTGAACTCCTCAAGGGGAGGGAGGATCTTGTTCATCTTGGCCTGCTCAGCACTTTGCATAATGCCTGGCTAGGAGCAAGCACTGCAAATTTGCTGAAGGATTGATTGAATGAATGGAGAGAATTCTGCGCAGGGAGCCAAAGTGCCACCCACTTCAAGTGTGAATTAGAAGAACAATGCTCCCTTTGCTCTGAATGAAGGCAACTCACCCAAGTGTCTGTTTGTACAGCTTTGGTAACTGGATGTTCCCAGTTTAGTCTAAAAATTTAAGGAAATTCACCAAAGATCCCAACTCTTAGATTTTCTGTCACTAAAAGAAGCACAACTAGTACATGATAACTATAAAAATGAATTTCCAGATAACGTAGAACTAACAGAGGATGTTGACGAAGGGACATAAACTACATTTTAGTGCACTCACTTCCTGGCTGGAGGTAAGGCCAAAGCCCGACCCTAATTAGATTAGAGATTCTCTATGAACACTATTGTATGCCCTAGAAGAAATGGCTATATATATCACTGAAGGGGCTTGTTCAAGATTCACAGAAGTGGCTGAGGACCCCATCTTTAAGGTCTGATCACTTGATTCCTCTCCCTGCCCCTTGGGGATCACAATGATTAATGTAACTAAGCCAGTGGTAGCTGGATGAACACATTATTGCTACATCCGGGGCTGGCTTTTGTATTTCCAGAGAGTAAGATATATCAGGAAAGATGCTCTCCCCCCACACTACAATATCCTTTCTTTAGATAAATTCCCAAAGCCCCAATGTGTGGCTATAACATAAAAGTTCTAATAGTTCTCCAGTTTCACATGCACAGTGTCATGGTTCTAGGCCAGTGTACTCTGGGACCCTGATCTCTACCCTGGAGAGAACTTCATATACAGGGGCAGTCTCTGATGAGCGCTCCTCTGGTTTCTTACTGTCCAAGCTGCACCACTGTGGGGAAGAGCAAACATCCCAAGCAGATGAGGAAAATAGAAGACTCCAGGGAGGAAGGAGAAGTGTGGTGTGAAGATCAGTCCCCTCCTGGTGTGGGAGGTTTGGGGGGTCACTCGTTTATACTCCATGTGTCAGCTGCTGGGCTCCAGCTCTGGGACCACAGTCTCCTCAACTACAAACACCAAAGGATTGCCCTGGTGCTTGTTAATGTCTCCCCCACAGGAAAGTTCCTGTGCTCAGGAAAACTGTGGGGAGAGACAGAGCCATAACAAAAGGAACACATGGGCCAGGCAATGTGAGCGAGGAGGACTGAGACATTACTGGGTTTCTAACACTAGACTAAGAAATTTAATGTGGTTTAAACCTCAGAACAATCCAAAGAAGTATGTATCCTCATTTTATATATGAGGAAACTGGAGTTTGGACATGCTATGTAGCTTACTTAGAGTTATACAGCTGACTGATACCCATGCTTCTACCTTCCATTCACACTCATATGCAGGGGACCTGGCCTTATCGGAGCTCTTCTATTCAATACCTGGGAAGGCATGATACCTGTAGAGGGTACACATTCAGACTTCCAGCCATTCTAACAGGTTGGTGGCACATAGAACATCCAGGCTGTTTTTTAATTCCTTGTTATAAAACTTCCCAGCCACCTTAAGCTAACACCCTGGTATACTGGGAGCTTGTGCGACATCCCCTGGCTGTCGAGAGAAGAAGCTCTTTCAGATCTTGGATGCGTCTTAAACCAAATGAAATCTGGCTCTTCCAGCCTCTCAGGTTTCCCACTGAGCCATTAACTTACTCAATGAATGTGAGTGTTTATTGATCATCTACTAGGTCCTGGGACAGAGGTTTCCAGGAGTGATATCTACGTCACATAAATACATTAATTCAGACCTAGAGAGAGCAGGAGTCCTTTAATTAACACATTGCTCTTTTATTTATTTTTTTATTTTTATTTTTATTTTTTTTATTTTTTTATTTTTTTATATATGAAATTTATTGTCAAATTGGTTTCCATACAACACCCAGTGCTCATCCCAAAAGGTGCCCTCCTCAATACCCATCACCCACCCTCTCCTCCCTCCCACCCCCCATCAACCCTCAGTTTGCTCTCAGTTCTCAACAGTCTCTTATGCTTTGGCTCTCTCCCACTCTAACCTCTTTTTTTTTTT